>NW_015654553.1:228840-264326 GCF_001515625.1 Sinocyclocheilus rhinocerous
AGTGTCCGCTCCTCCAGAGCGCCATCCTGTTCCCGTGTTCAGCCCAGAGGGGGCTCCCGATCCAGAGTTTAGCCCTGAATGCCCGGAAGGCTCACAAATGCCAGCCCTCCCACCCGCTCCTGCCTCCTCCACCGCTGTCATCTGGCAGCCCCTCTGCTCGCCCTCAGCCCACCATCATTATGGTGCGAGCGCCACGGGTCTGCCATTCTCCAGCGTCACCTTGGCTGGAGAATCCCTCACCTCCGCCTCCAGCCTCCGAGGCCCAGACTCCACCTCGGGCCGTAGACCCAGTGGCTCCACCTCGGCTCCTAGCTCCCTCGCCTCCACCGTCACCCGTCGATCCACTAGCTCCACCGTGCTCCCTCGTCCCTCTGGCTCCACCTTGGTCGAGCGTCGACCCGCCATCGCCTCAAGACTGCACCTCGTTGCTCCGTCCCACCGGCTCTGTTGGGCTCCTTCCTCCCGCCAGCTCCACCTTGGTCCTCAATTGCTCCGGCTCCGCCACGGATCTCCGGATCTCCGCCTTGGTCGCCAGAGCCCTTGACTCCACCCTGGCCCCCGGGATCCTCTGCATCCCCCTGGCTCGTTGGCTCTCCGTCTCCGCCTCGGGCTCCTCCACCACCTGCTCCAGGGGGTGTAATGTCAGGATTATGGACTGTCTGTGTCATGTTTTGCCCCTGTTTCTGTTCCCTTATTTGGTCATTTTCCTGTCTTAGTTTTGTTAATTAGTTGATTAGTCATCCTATACACCTGTGTTTCCCCAATCATCCCCTGTATTTAAATCCTAGTCTGTGCAGTCTGTCTCTGTCGGTTCTACTTTTGTTCATGTGTTTCATGCCGTTCCCAGTGTTGGATGTACCCTGTGTTTCTTTGATTTAAAGACTGTTTTGTTTATTCCTCGTCTCCATCGTTCCTCGCCATCACAGATTGTGACTATTGTGTGTGTTTGGGTTCTTGTTGTTGTTTTCAGAAGAAAACTTTTTCAGGAACTCTTGAAAGTTATAGTATGTTTTCATAGTGCAAAGAACTTTTATCTCAAAAGATCAAGTACAGAAGGATTCATCCAGTAAATTAGAATGCAAATTTGTGTGTGTGTGTGACTTCACCCTGTGAAAATATATATTGATATATTATTTTATTTTCTACTTGCAGCAGGAAGTGAGCCATGTTAATGCCTGCACAGCTTCAGTGAGGAAGAGAATTACATAAATGGACTGTTCGGCCTCTGCATTCATATTGTATTAGTCATTTACATGTAGGAGAACACACAAATTGTTCTGTTACACAATCCCCATGGAAAAGAATCAATGTTTGCAGTATGTGGGCTAAGTTTTGCATTTTCTGGTGAAGTTCACCAGACTCTTATGTGATAATATAAAACATTTATTTTGCTGTAATGACTTTATTATTTTGTTTTGTTTAGGCTACTTCAGCTTTTAATGTCTACGTATTGACTGATAGTATTGACTAAATAGTGAATAAAATATGCCTAGCGCTCATGCAAACAGTTTATTATGGTTTAATCCTCCATCGTGGCTGAATGAAATACAATTGAAATGCTGAAGAGTTGGGAGGAGAGCTGTGTGTGGAGTTATAGGTTTTAATCGGTTTAGAGGAAACGTAAGTGGAAGAGCTCCGCAGGCTACAGGCTTTTTCAAATGAATCATGTACGAACCACTGCGACATAAACATCGGCTGGTGTGAGTTCTCGTGTATGTGTGAGTGTGTGATCATCTTAAGCATCAGCTCAATGGACTGATTTAGTTGCCAATTAGCACATTACAGCTAACAGATGGCCACTATCAAAAAGTAATTAAATGGCATACATTTTATTAAAATTGAACTGAAAATGCAATACTCACATCCCCATCGTTAAGTTTTTTTGCCACTATATTCGTACATTTATTTGTTAACCATTATAACGTCAATTTCCTAAAGCACTGATGCCAGTGGTGAAGGTCATCAATCATGGTGTAGATGTGATGGGAGATAATGTGGTTCAGACTCTGAGATGGATACATTTAGTTTACTCCAATGGTCTGCTACACAATGTAACAAATGACTTTGTTTCGATGACTGATGAAGGTCTCTTTGAAGCTGGGAATTCTAATATAGACTGTTGAACAGTATAGATTGATTGTTGCCAATGATCTACAACCTCTGGCAAAAGTGAGCCATTATACTGAAACAAACAATATAGACAGTATCTCAGCCGTAGAAGTATTCACTGTAAAAAAAAAAAAAAAAAATTCTCAAGTTGTAAATAAAAATAAAAAGATTACAGGAGTATGTTTACAAGAAAATACTATTTTAGTATTTCAAGTTCAAAATTTCATGTTTGACGCAATGCGTTACTTGCTATTTTTGTGAAATTTACTAGCAATTTCTAAGTGAAAATTGTTTCAAAGTTGGTTCAAAGTTTTCCAGTGTACTTGTGGATTGTCATCCGTTTGTTGCTACCGTGTGTTTTGAGTTTGAGCTCCGTCAAGTTAATTCTTTGTCGTCTAATTTTCTATTTTAAAATCAATTTTATACACCATCATTTTCGTTTATATAACGTGTGAATATATCCCCTATCGTATTCTACAACAAAAACAATCAGAGCGCCTTGTTATCACTAGTTTTATTTTGATTTCCCGACTATTGTCATTTTGCATTATTGACACACTATTTTCCTAATTAATGCTGTTCAGTTGCTTTGACACAATCTGTATTGTTAAAAGCGCTATATAAATAAAGGTGACTTGACTTGACTTGACTTGTGCACATATTTAGAATAAAAGAAACTTTACAAATACTTGGCCCAAAATAAACTTCCAAAAAAAAGGACCAAATTTTATTGAATTTTACTCGATTTGTAAACAATTATACAGGCAAAACTAGGGTCAGATCAATCTGTCACCTTCTCAAATTCAATATCAGTTCAAATAATATCTGGATGTAATATATACTTTTTATTATTAGCCATAAAATCAATTCATCTACAGTTTTTGTGATTATTAAACTGACATTTGTGTCTGGACACAGGTTAAAGATCTTCTTATGATCATCTAATTAAATGTAATGATATAGTATTGAATGCAATCTCAATTAGCAGAGATGTAACTGGGAATAGAGCGGTTCATGTGTTTCTTTTGTACAGGTCTACAGAATCCGTTTTCGAATCCATTCAGCCGATCTCCGGGTCTGGCGGTAGCACTTTTAGCTGTAGCTTAGCATAGATCATTGAATCTGATTAGACCATTAGCATCTCACTCAAAAATGACCAAAGAGTTTCTATATTTTTCCTATTTAAAACTTTCCGATGTTTTGTGAACCACCGCGTGTCACGTCTTTTCAACATGCCAAAATACACTGAGATACATAACTTAATTTTTATAGAAAACAAATTATTTGTACACCATTAATAAACATTTAGCACCAAACTATGTTCACATTTAAAGCCCAGCCTTGTGTCATTTCATAATTTGGTGTAGCCTATAATTATGTTTTTTAATCATTTGATTCCATTACGCTGAGTGACTTCAGTCTAAAACACCATCCAATTAGCATATATTTTTAGTACCGTATTAGATTTTACATTTGGATATTTAAAATGGAGATTTAACACTGTCTCCATTTTAATAGATTTGTTTTTCATTCCATAAATAAATAAATGTATGTTTGTAGGTTTGTGTAAACTTGTAAAAAAAACTGCATCTTTTGCAGCATGGGGTATTACATTTAATCTTTCCAAAGCTACAGCTGCATATGTAGCAGCCAGATAATTGCATATTTTGGAAAACAGAGTTAAAAACACGATAAGCTCATGTTTGTCTGGGGAGAGAAAGTAATAGAAAAAGTGACAAGCTGGAGGTTTGATTTATTTAACTTTCAATCCGAGAACAGAAACATCAGCAACAAATTCCTCATGACTCTGCAAACTTCTTCTCCTTTTTCAATTCGGCTCAGTATGCTCATATTCATGTTCCTGTTCCTCTGACTTGCATCCGGCTGAGAGTGAAAAAATAAAAGTCAAACTTTTGAAACATATACACACTGTGTCACTTTTGTTTTAAGTCGACATTGTTGTCTCTGTTACAATGTAGTAAAGACATCATTCTTTTAATTATTGTAATTGTGACTATATTTCACAGTGGTTTATTTCTTGTGTTTTAAATAATTTATTTGAATTGTTATTTACAGTAGATTTCACGCTTACAATACTGAAGATCTACATCAATTTTTATTAGTCACTTGATAAGAAAAAAAAATCATGCTGAACCACATCAACAGAGGGCAGCTTATAAAACACCATTGTGATATCGGTGCTTAAAGTATACGAAGAACAGTGATGCTACCACTAGCTAGAGAACTACTGAATGCACCTTTAAAGGGGTCATATGATGCGATTTCAAGTTTTCCTTTCTCTTTGGAGTGTTACAAGCTGTTGTATTCTCGCTGTAGTATTGTCGCTGGCGCCGCCGCCATGTCGTTGAGACGCTGTGTTTCATTGTGAAAGCAAAACTACTTTGTTTGGCCTTCCACATTTAAGGTACTAAAATGCACCCTTTATAGGTAAATAAAGTGCAAAGTTGTATCTTTTGAAAGGTTACTGCCCCAGTAACAGCTTTTGTACCTTTTTTTCTGAGAGTGCAAGGGTTGGACAACATAACGTGAACACATTATTGGTGTTAATATAATCTGTGTGGACTACAGTCATTGTCTATATTCTATAGTTTGCTTATATAGTATATGTAGCACAAGTTGTGTTCATCAGTGTTTAGTACAATCTCTTGGTGAAATTAGAGACTTGACCAACTTAAAAAAAAAAAAAAATGGAAGCCTGTTTGGCTGGATCGAGTAGTCTGTAACTTTAACAGCTGCTGGATTGAGTGTCTGTAACTTTAACAGCCGCTGGATTGAGTGTCTGTAACTTTAACACCCAAATTGTTTTAAAAACAGCAGTCTCATAGCACATATTACACAAGGTTAGTGTGTAAGGTTTCATTCATCACTGAAATAGCTGCAATTTCTGCAAACCTGTAGAGGTCACTCATTCAGTCAAACTGGAAAAAAGAAAAAGAAAAATAATACAATTTGTAATTGTCCTGTTTGGCTGGATCGAGTAGTCTGTAACTTTAACAGCTGCTGGATTGAGTGTCTGTAACTTTAACAGCCGCTGGATTGAGTGTCTGTAACTTTAACACCCAAATTGTTTTAAAAACAGCAGTCTTTGCGATTATGACTACGTACACAAGAGTTCATCAGCGAAGAAGTGAGTGAAAACCAAAAGTGAATGAATTAAACTCTATTAAAGTTTGTATACAAACAACACAGAACTACTGCTGCAAAGTGACAGCAAACCCAATATTCACCTTGAAGACCATATTTCAACAAAAGCCAACCATAGAGAACTTCACAAAACCAACATCCATGAAAGAACCTCAATTACTAAAACTTTATCACAGGCATCAATATTAATGCAAAAAGATGGTGTTATGTTCACAAAACCTGGACAGATGGTGCACCAAGATGAACATCAACATCTGCCCTGGCCAGAAAAATCACTATTCAATATTATCAAACCGCTATGGGCAGTTTTGGAGAAGAGAGTGAGAAGCAGATTCCCTCATCCAACATCTCTGAAGACATTGGTGGAAGTTCTGATAGACTACATTCAACTGTAGACTATTCAGAAGTTGTATGAATCTATTCTAAGAAGGTTGGAAGCTGTATTAAAGACAAATGGTGGTAAAGCTCCTTAATAAAGAAATTCTGCCTTTCCCAGGTGTTCGTGTTATCTTGTTCAACCCCTGTACTTGTAGTATAAGTATGCTCTACATAATGCATAGTACAAGTATGCAAATTGGGAAAGCTTTTGAAACAATTCTGACAACAATTCAGCAAAGTTTTATGGAACTGTAATGCAGTCAACAAACCTGGAACTACTTCATAGCAGTGCAGTTGGAGAAAATGAATCAGGGAGGGATAATGTACATCCAGCTGGTTGTTATCGCAGAATAATCCCCGACAGGGTGATCATGTTGTTATCGAGGGATAACATACCTCGGAATGTCGCAACTGATCAATCAGAAACAAGTATTCCACAGAGCCGTGTAATAATTCTGGTGATTTGCATATTTACATTATGCTGTTAAGTCTAACTGCAGATGTTCAGGACTTACTCAGAGCCTCATCAGAACCTCTAATATGTGCTTATCCTGAACATGTGCACTGAACAGTAGTTAACAGGTTTTGGATCTCTGAAAGCGAATTTTAAATTGAGTCACATGGCTAGAGCTTTCGTACAGCCTCTGGAAATCTCAGTGTGAGTTTCCAGACACTCTACACAGGACAATACCTAACCAACGCAGATGTTTGGCCGAAATAAAACACTGAACATCTGCTGTTACTTGTTTGACAAATTGCTTTACATGCATTCCACAGATGCGTCATGTATTCATTTTGTAAATCTGTTTAATTTCGACAGGTCCATTTTCAAAAACTTATTTTTCAAAAAGAACATATTGTTCTCTATTCCTCCCTACACGGTGAATAAAGTTGGATCCATAGCAAAATAACAGAGATCTTTGAACTTGCCTTCTTATTCCACAGAATGTACTGTTTGTACCAGTTTGTAACCCAACAGTTGTGGCTTTGATATGTCTTTGGAAAGTTAAAGGAATAGTTCACCGAAAATGTTGTTTTCATTTACTCACCCTCAAGTTGTTCCAAACCTATATGAATTTCTTTCTTCTACTGAGCACAAAATAAGATATTTTGAAGAATGTTGGTAACCAAACAGGTTTCCATACTATGGAATTCAATGGCTACCATCAACTGTTTGGTTACCAACATTCTTCAAAATATTTTCATTTGTGCTATAGTTGAAGAAAGAAACTTTGGTTTGGAACAACATGAGGGTGAGTAAATGGCCGCTTTCACACAGTAATACCGGTAAATTGCCGTAAAAATATCGGAACGACTTTCGCTTAAACGATAAATACAAAAATGCACTGTTCACACAGGCAACAGGCTGTAATCTTGAGTTATAGCGCAGAGGTCATTACAGATCACTTCACTGTGGTTTCATACAGTCAATTAGACTGCACAGTTCTGCGTGGGACTCTCTTATGAGAGGCATAACACCTTTTGCAGCTGAAAGATTTATTATATTTTAGCGGTAGAGAAGGAAAATTATCATTTGAATTATTTATCTGAAACATAAAAGGTGGTTTCTGCTCTATTTCATGTTTCTTAAGGCATGTGATAAAGATATAGACACAAAACAGAGACATGGTTTATGCTATAAACTCTGACGATAATAACTGTGAGATAATATGTCATCTGCGATGTAATATTCAGTTCTGCTGGCTTTTGCAGATATAAGCTAGAATTTAAATAGTATAGTAATGTTAAACTAAAAAGTGTAAGTAAGGAATAATTTAAGATGGGCTGTTTAACTATTGAAACCTGAGGTGGTAATACAACCACAATGAAAGGAAAAGAGGCTGTTACGCAAGGTATGCATTCAGTTTTTCAATAATTCAACAATACAGAGTAAATTGTTCCGCTTAAACCGGAGTTAACACATGCCAAACTCCCAAAGCCATATTTTAAGATTTTGTCCCTAAAATGTTCTTTTGAGTGCAACCACTTCCTCAAAATGCAGATTTAGTGCTTTTAAACAGCCCAAGTCACCTTTACTAGTTTGAAATGCTCTTTGAAGTTCATTTGTCCCAATTTGCATACCATCCATCCTGAATTAATGTCTGTCAAATCAAATTGTTAAAAACAGTGTCTCAAATGCGCCAAGGTGGATTGTCAAAGTGTGTGTTTAATCATGCTTTTTGCCTAATATTGATCTTGGGAATCAAAGAGTTTGGAATAGTTCTCTTTTAACTGAGAAAAGAAGTGCCGAGAAGTGTGAGGATGATGTTCCCACAACGTTTGTTTTTTTTTTAAATACAGTATATGACCGTACACAATGAAAGTAATAATAAAAGCTAAAGCTAATGAATTTAACTAGATCATAACACTTACACAAAAACATAAACAGTGCATTGGTCCTAGTATCAAGATGCAATTTTATGACATTATAGAATGGCACAACACTGTCTATACACCCAAAAGTATACATATATAATCTTAGGGAAAAAATCACTGGGACAGTATCTTTTAAAACGGTACTGATATGTACACTTTAGGTAAAAATGTGACCCTGGACCACAAAACCAGTCATAAGGGTCAATTTTTATTTGTGCTATAGTTGAAGAAAGAAACTTTGGTTTGGAACAACATGAGGGTGAGTAAATGGCCGCTTTCACACAGTAATACCGGTAAATTGCCGTAAAAATATCGGAACGACTTTCGCTTAAACGATAAATACAAAAATGCACTGTTCACACAGGCAACAAAGTTCCGTCTTTTTTCCAGTAAAACACCATTCACACATCAATTTCAAAATACCGGTAAATTCTGTGACATCATTAACTGGAAATGACCTCTAAACGGCTGCGCCACCTGGTGTTGCATTTGTAAACATGGAGGGGTATATGCGGTCAGTGTTTTTGTTGATGTTTTTATTTTTGTGTCAAACGTTCACATTCATGCAGCTGCTTTTGGCCCAGAGACATCGTATTAGACATTTCTTTGACTTCCATAAACAGCACAGAGTAAATGCGTCATCTGCGTCAGAATGTTATGATTGGCCCAGAGTAGATGTCTTACGTCAGTGCGTTCTGAACTCGTACATGCTCATACCTGTAATCTTGTGCTGCGTTCACACAGAGCACATTACTGGTAATTTACTGGTAATGTTACAACTTCTCATACCGGTAAATTGCCGGAACGAATTTACCGGTGTTTTTGAAAAGGTCCTGTTCACACATGAGCTCTTAATGTTAATTTACCGGTAATTTACCAGTAAAGACTGTATGTGTGAAAGGGGCTAATGATGACAGAATTTTCATTTTTAGGTGAACTGTCCCTTTAATCCTTTTGTTAGCAGCATCAAATCAGATGATTTATTACTGGTAGTTCTACTGATGTTATTTATCTTTGACTTGTCTTTGTGGTTTGCAGTATATTGGCAAATCTAACAGACAGCTCCATAGTCAGATTAATGGACATCGAAGTTCCATTAGCCGTGATGACCTCAAACCCACTGTGGTCAGGCACTTCAAGTCAGACAATCACCAAGTTCACACTGTTTTAGTTTGTAGCATCAATACAGTAGCCCTTTATTGTAGATACTACTCTAATATAAAACAAAAGCTACGGTGTGTGAATAGATGGATTCGCAGTTTCAGGGAAAACAAACCCTCTTGCTGTTTTGCAGGTCTGATCTGCATTACTGGAAGTGTTTGGTGCCAAAAAGTCAAGGGTTCACATAATTTTACTGCCCCACGCTGTGAGTGTTTACATGCTGTGTTCTGTAACGACATGAAAATATGGCATTGTTTGAGTGTTTGTTTAAACAGACTCTGTTTTTTAGACTTAACTGAAGATGTTAAGGACCAAATTTAGCGGGAATCTTCTTTCTGGTCAGTTTCTGGGGCAGGGCTTTCTTTAAATGTCATGTTTTATCACCAGCTGTGTTCCTGCTCGATGCTGAAGTTTCACTTCATTTTCCTCAGCAGATCCGCCAACCTGCTTAATTTAACGCAACCTTTCCCACATTCCGTCATAATAAGGGATACAGCCATGTTAACGGCCTGCGAACAGCTCATGTTAAGCTTCAGTGACAGCATCATTAACAGGGAGGTGGTGATGATCTTCTGCTGTACATCACAACGCCTCTCCTTCTGCTCTCCCTCTCTGCGCTATGACATTGCCTGATGTTGATGTGGTGCTGTGAAATAATTACAATGAAAATGAAGAAGACTCCTTTCATAGGAGATAGTCATGTATTGAGACAGAATGCATTTGTGCACTGGTTTTTTGAGGCTTCAATAGGGGTTGTGTCCAAAGAGCTCTATAACGCCTGGAGAAAACTGTTGGTTACCATTCACATTCATCTCAGTGGCAATTACTTTGTGCTTTTAAGAGCCCTACAGAAAAACCTATTACTGTCAAAATCTTCTCATTATATAATGATATTTTAAAAATAGATCATATGTATGATAATAAAGTATAAACAATAATGTATATATATTGGAACATTTGCAATAATTAAAAAAGTTATTTCATCAGAATACATGGTTAATTTGGAATGCCAGTCAATTGGGAAAGATGCTTTGTTCCTCTGGAATGGTGTAGTTACAGCCTCTACCAGCAGGGGCTAAAGGAGTCAAGCAGTGTTGCCAGATTGGGCTGTTTTGGATTTAATTGCGCGGGTAAAAATTGGTTTGGGTGTGAGGACTATGGAGATAGAATTGTTGCTTGATTCCAAATAAATAGATTACGATCCATAAATAAATGTAAAGAGATTAACAAACATTAAACATATTGACAAATAAATAGAATTAAATTCACAAATAAATCAAATGAGATTTGCAAATAAAAAAACATATTCACAAATATATATTTATGTCACAACCACAACTTTGCCTGGCATTTATTTGTGAATCGCGTCCTGTGCATTTGTAGATAGCTGCAGTCTGTACTTGAATTGGCTTGTTGTTGATGTTGATATCGAAAATTATGCAAGTTTGTTTCCGAGGGTTAAGGTATGTTCATTTATTGACTTTCGTTTGTAAATATTTGACACATTATTAGTTTCTACCCGTTTGGGTAGAAATAGTTATTGACATTTATTTATTTTATTTTACTGTATTTGCCATGTTTTGATCTGTTTGCCATTTGTATTGTTCTCCTTTGTAGGAAATTTAGTTTAGTTTTAAGAAGGTATATATGGTCCTCATCAACCTTGGTTGACATGGCAATAGACATGTATCCAATTATTTTGGCAGTGAATGTTTTGTGCAGGTTTTTCTTGCAGTAGACAGGTTTTGGAGAGCTTTTGGGCTGGAATTCGTCGGCCCAATCTGGCAACATTGGAGTCAAGCATCCATAGGCTTTTCTGATTGGATGTGAATTGGCTGCATGCATTTTTGTTGGGCCTGGATACATTGCAGTTATATACATATTTCATAACTCTCCACCACTCATTCAGCAATACATCTCTCTGCATATAGATATAATTGTATATTGTAGTACGCTACCATTTATTTTAGTATAGTCATTGTATTGTATGATTGATTACAGGTTATGATAACAGCAATACTTTTCTTTTTTGCCTGACAACATCAAGAAAGTGCTTTTATTTCCATGAGATCCTTCCTGCGTGAGTGAATTGTTTCCACTGCAGTTCTATAGGGGCTTTGGAGAGTGTTTTCCTGCATCAGATGCAAAAAAGATATAAAATGAAAATGTGTGCTTTTGTGACAGTATCAGATAGATGGAAGGATGTTTATGGGATGTGTGTGTATCCATGCATTTGTAGCATTTGTGTGCATGAAGATGGGCTTCCTTTATTTGATGGAAAAAGCCTGATATTTTTCATTCTATTATTCTCTCTGTCTGCAGAAAATCCAGGAGACAGAAATAACTCTTGCACATGTTGCTGATGTTTGTCTCTTGTGGTTTCACATACACCATCATATTTTGAAATTCTTACCACTTCATCAAAAAAAAAAAAGTATTTAAGTACACTAATTTAAGTGTGAAGTATTTAGTGCATGTACTGTAAATTAAAGTGCTAGTTTTTTCTTTGGTCATGTCACTTTGCTTGCCACTACTACGGTGCGCCTTTGAACATAAGTAAGAAAAATAAATAAATAAATAAACAAATAGGCTCACTCGCAAAAGCATAAAAACCCCTTAACCTTATGCATATCAGTCTAGTGACCAATATGACATAATTTCACCCATCCTACACGCTATTAAACATGCAACTGATAATATCTTTGACATCCTGTTTAATGGTGGCCATAAAATATAATACCAATTACAGTAATAGTATCAGCAGGGGTAATAATAATAGTAATAACTACTATCGATCCAGTGGTTTTGAGGGCTAATATTGCTGGTGCCCCATAAACTGCTGGCACAGTCACGGTTTCGGCTCAGAGCGCTTGAGAATTAAATGTTAATTTTTATTGATGGAAAAATGTCAGCAGGAGGCAGAAACTCTCTGCTTGGAGCAAGACATTCACACAATGCACTGGGGCATTGATAATCCATTCAAGCCTGCCAATGGGGCGGGAGATTAAAATCACATCTGGATTAGATGACTTTTTGTTGCAAAATGTGTGAGTGTAGCTGCCTCATTTTAAATGGAAATAAGCATAAAGTCTTAAGCCTAGACACAGCACTGATCCAAAAGCTATCAAGCTGTCTCACTGTCTGCTGACTACATAGACAGCTGCCTTCTAAGACAACTGAAATGGAACCTTGTAAGTGATAGATTTGGAGCACTCTACATGCAGCAGCTCTGTGAGGCATACAAATAGCACTCCTCATGCAAAACGCACAGGGGACTTGACTGGACAATTGATTTTGATGGCGTTGATATCATGTTCTTTTAATAAGCATAAAACAGTACAAGTCAAGCCACCTTTATTTCTATAGCGCTTTATACAATACAGATTGTGTCAAAGCAGCTTCACAGTGATAAACAGGAAAAAAAGCAGAATCAATTATGGAAACTCAACTATGGAGACAATTCAGATTCTGCTGTAAAGCAACTCTAAAGGACCATTATTTGTCAATTCAGTGTTGGTTGAGTTCAGATAGGGCTGCATGATTAATCGTATTTTAATCGTGCATAATTATTAAGCATAATTGTCTGCGATATTTGCCCATTGGTTCTTTATCCTGAAAATTCTCATTTAGATTTTGCATTGTTAACATGCCTCAGCAAGCTTTCATTGTTCCGGTTGCCAGATTTTAAGAGTTTAAATCCCCCAATCAGAGTTTTACACAGCTGTTTTTTTAAACAGTTTGAAAGAGTTTTACACAGCTGTTTTTTTTAAACAGTTTGAAAGAGTTTTAAACAGCTTTTTAGTAACCTATTAACAAAAAATTAAGCAAAGAAGGAATTTTAGATTTGTTTGCAGAATGTTTTTTCAGCTAGTTGCAGTGCTTTATGGGATTGCCTTTGAATTTGGCCAAAAGGAGGTCCCTTGGAAGGCTGTACCCGTCACTACGCAACAGATAATGGTGTGGCGGGCGCACTGGTTTCCTTTGCATTGAAGCAATAACGAAAAGTCAAAAAATGCCTGAAGACTCGCATCGTGTCTACACCAGATGCGACAAAATATTTTAAAGATAAATAAGCTATTAAAGTTTGTTTACATGCATTTTACCTTGTCGTGGCTGTTTTCAGGCAGAAACTTTAATGTTGTCATATCACACAATTTCTACTAGCCAAAAAAATTAAACAAATAAATTATGAAAAAAAGGCCAGAGGTAAGCCAACAGCTTGACGCTGTCATATATATATATATATATATATGGCAGTATAACTGTTCAGTTCTGGGAGGTCATTATCCCGAACAACTTTGACGACAGACGTTGGTTAGTCCAGTTATGCCATCCCATTGCACAAATATGACTTTTTTGATGCGCATTGAGGAATTTACACGGTAAATATGTTTCCATCGTAGTTTATGCGCATGTTTTCTTATCAGATAAAAAAATGATCAGACACAGTTGAGCACATAAGTTTTTATGCTAACTTTTAGAATTTATGCGCATATTGGTGTTTCCATTCAGATTTGTTTATGCGATAACCCAAAATGTACATAAAAATAGATGGATGGAAACATAGCTAATGAGACCAATTTTAAATCAGTGGCAAGCGAGAAGGCAAAGTCTTTAGTGCTTTTTTTAATTGAATGTAAATTCCTGTTCCAGTTACGCTTAATGTTGACATTTTCCAAGTTAAATAAATAAGAGTCAAAATGTAATTAATATTGGTATTTATTCTCTTTATCATGTGGTGTGAAGTATTTTTCTCAGTTCCCTGATCATTACGATTCATTTTCAGCGAGTAAAGAACAAATGTACACTCACGTGCATTAGGATATGTATTATGCATGTTATCTGGATCTCTGCTTCTTGTAAATACTACCGTATATTGTGCATGTTATTTTTTGACAATGTCGATATTCAAACAATCTGCATTTGAAAATAGATGGATCATAAGGTGATGATTATTTATTTCTTAGCTGGTATGTATTTAGTGAAGTGATTGATGCCCATGAGTGTGTTATGTTTGTGTGTGTGTTAAGGGGTGAAAATATGTTTGATTTTTGGGTAATTATATAACATGCTGGAGACGTTCCCATTGAAAATGGGCAACAAATCCAGATAGAAATGTGTTGCCCATTCTCAATGGGAAAGTGCCTAAACAACATCGCTCTGTGACATTACCGGGCAACATTGCTCAAAAAGTTGCCCCATGTATCATCACCTTCAGAGTGTTCATTGTCCCATCACCGTTGTTTACTGATCATTCATATTGCCTTTCAAATTTAAAAGAGGATTTTAGAGGACCAGCTTTTAATTGGCCAGACAGCATTGAGGTCCCCTAGAGCGAATATGCCCTGGAAAATGACTGCTTGGCTGAACTTCAGCATCATGTTGATCCCTGGGAGGACAAAGAGACACCCTTGGCCACCTCTTGCAAGAGGTCATTAGGTTCCTTGACTCCCTGTAATAAGCTTTTTTTCTTTTGTATAGTATTTTTGTTCTTTGTACAGTTTGTACCTCTCTCCTTTCCCATTTCTATTACTCATTCATTTTAGGTTTGTTTTTATGTCTAATGTATACAGGTTTTCTTAAGTTTTTTTTATAAATTTTATATGTCCCATTCAGTATCCTGTCTAGCTGATGTCCAATCTATTTTTTCATCTAGTGGTTACAGATGTGCTAAGATCTTTTGGTTTCATCTCGCATGCAGTTTACTTGATATCTGTAACATTTATAAGACAGTGATTTAATGTGTGCAACTCAATAAAACCATAACAACAAAACATTTGGGCCTGTTTATTGTGTGAAACTCATTGAAAATATCTGAATATAAAACAATGACTAAACTAAAAGGTGAAACTAAGTGAACGGTGAAACTAAGTTAACAGTGTCACAGCTATGTGCAATTCAGTAAAAAACAACAACAACAAAAAACAATTCAATATAAAATAGCAACTTATTGTTAGAAACTCAGTAAAAAAAAAAAACATATATATATCAACAACAAAATCAACAAAATTTACTGCAAACCAAACTGGTCTGAGCTGCCAATTTAAATTCTGCATAGGTGTTTTTCACAGGAATTCTTATAATAAGTGGACATGTGTTGGCTGTTGGGAACATTGCCAGTTCCTCATGTTCATGAAGGACGGACAGCTCTGGCTGTGTTGGAAATCCCATTGCTGGGACTCTCTCCAATCCTGTGGCAAATATTAATACGTGCGGCAGGGAAATTGGAGCCGCATCTCCACCTGTCCAGAATTGGTGAGAAATATCTATTATCTTGGGTGATCTATATCGTTAGTATCATACGTTTTGGCCCTAACTGCCTGCCATAGTACTTGAAAGATGGCTCAGTAGCCAATTTATTTGGACCAGCTGGCTCCACTGAATCACAGCCTATAAGTATGATAAATAATAGATGTTTATATTTTCTATCGAGCGTTCAAAAACACGGAACTATGGCAATGGGCATATCGTTTGCGACATGCGCTGTAAGCAGTAGACCAATCACAACAGACTGGGCCATCTGACCAATCAGAGCAGAGTAGGCTCACGTAAAGGAGGGGTTTAGAGAGAACCCCGATGTTAGAACTGCTTCGAATGAATCGTTTGAGAATCATTGGAAAATGAGATGATATTAAATGCATATTTTGAGAAAATGAAAGGGTTGTTTGACCTTGCATGCATGTAAACCTATTGTAGGAGACAATAAGGTACAAATATTTGTACCTTAAAAATTGCATAATAGGGGCACTTTAGTGTTACAAAAATAAATAAATGCTATTCAAAGAACATTTAATCAAAGGAATCCTCAAATGTGTCATTGTTTTCACAAAAATATTGTTTCCAACATTGATAATAAGAATAACTATTATTAATAATTGAGCACCAATAATAAATGAGCTTCAAATCAGCATATTAGAATGATTTCTAAAGGATCACGTGACACTGAAGACTGGAGTAATGATGCTGAAAATACAGCTTTGCATCATAGGAATGAATTACATTTTAAAATATATTCAAATAGAAAACAGTTATTTAAAATTGTAATAATATTTCAGTAATAATATTTTTTGAACAAATAAATGCATTTAAGAAAGAAACTATAGGTGAGATAATGTTAGTCACCCCTGTAGCTCAACTGTAATTGATTATGTACCTCCTCTTCACCAAAGCGTTCATAAAGAGTTAAATGTTTATTATATGTGGAATAACAGTAGTTCATACACCAAAAAGGCTATAGTGCACCACACAATCCTTCTGAGCCATAAGCTGTTGTTTGGTGTGAATCATTGTTTATCTTGCTCTCTGTTGGGGTGGTGAAAGTCTGAAAAATGCCTTCTGACATGGCTGAGTGGGAGCCCAGAGCAATCTCTGGACCACAAGCAACCCTTTGACACGAAGGACCCTTTCCTAAGGAAACAAAAACAGCATATTGCTTGCAATTGCGCTTCTGTTACTTGCTGTAATTCATTCATTTCATACGGTCAAACTGTTGGAAAATCATTGCAAAATGCAACAGTACCTTGTAAGTATAACAATAACTTTATAACAATAAGGTTATAAGAGTGCATTTAATAATGCTTTCAAACTATTTCAGACATTAAAAATTACATTGCATTAGCATCATTCATATTCACAAGGGTCTAAAATATGTATCTCAGTATAAACAATAAAACTTTTATATCTCTCCTATTCAGACCTTTAAGTTGATGATAAAAGCAATTCTATTTCTAAAGGGTGACCAGTGAGAAATGCTGTTGACTCCAGTCATGTCAGATATAGGGTCAGTATCATGGCTGTCTAAAGGAGCATCTCTCTCCAGTACTGATTTCTCATTCCTCTCCTGTCTCAGCATCAGATAAATGCATGATGAAGAATGTTCCATCCCTCCAAGACTTAGCTGTGTGCAGGCTGTGAGTCTGTGTCTACACATTCCACTAGTAACAATAAAGTTTGAAATGCTTCCATTGTCCTAGATGTTTGAAATCTGTGTGGTATGTATAATATTTCTGAATTCCAAAATGTATTCCCTAAGTCAGGATCAAAAGGCGGTTGGATCCTGCATGTTGTGGTTATGTAGGGCTCAAGATATGGATGAATTTGAGAGTTATTCTGTTTTATTATGCTCTAAAATGTTTAAGTTACCAAAAAAGCACACTTCTACATATTTGTTTTATTATAGTGCTGGTGTCACAGTTATGTTGGGTTTAGTTCTGTTTTGTCTAGTTCCTGTTGTTGTGCCTGTCTGAGTTCTTGTTAGTTTCTATGGTTACCTGTTAGTTAATCATTCCATTCACCTGCTGTTCATTTACTCATTAGTTCCGTCATTTAGTCACTGTGTGTGTGTGTATATATATATATATATATATATACTCCCTGTGTATTTCAATTCTTGGTCCAATCTCGTTGGTGTCCTTCTGTATTCTTGGTTGATTTCATATAAATACAGTTTGGATTCCCTATTTCCTCATCGTGTGTATTAGCTGGTAAGGCAGTGTTCCACTGAATGATAATTTAGTGGGTGTCCTGTGTAAATCATGTAAAAAAAATGAATGATAGTCACAGATTCCATCCATTCCATTAATTCTGTGGCTCTTATCAGGAAGTGCCAAATACAGAAAAAAGAATGTCTTATTTTAGCCTCAGACAGATTATTGTTTTATCCTAACCTACTCTTGGTATTTGTTTTCAATAATCAGGTTCATACACCTTTGAGCAAAACGTCAGTTCACTCTAAACAACCTGCACAAATTAAAATTAATTTTCATGGGAACTGTTTCTTTAAGTAATTCCTGCAACAATCTGAAGTTCAAAGCAGAAGGAACTGTATTTTTGATATCTAGACCCAGAAAACAAATCAAAATGCTCTGTGTGACCCAGAATCACAAACGTCTTTAAATCTTTTCTCTGCCTTTTTGTACTCAATAATAGAAAAGAAAGGAACCTATCTGTTAGACCTGCCAGCAACTTTGCAAGCAGATTTTAAGCAGGGTCTTTTAATTTTAGAGATGTCAAAAATATCTGATATATCATGTTTGGATGGGGGAAACCTTGTTCAGGCTGCCTAAAGTTTGATAAGAAGTGCAAAATGCCAGAGAATAATGCTCACGCTAATTGAGACCGAGCTATCAGAGATAAGAGTTACGGGCAGGAGTGCAGGAGCAAAGCAAAAGACAAATGTCACAGTGTCCAAATACTGATAAGAACTAGAGAAGCATCAACAATGACATTTAATAAGGTTCAGTGGATATCCATTTTCACAGCAGTGGAATCAAAGTGTTATCAACACACACACAGTTCTCGTTTTAAAGGTCATGCTTTAAAGGCATCTTGTTAAGTCTTTCAGGCAGCTCTTGGGTAGCTGTCAAACCTTTCATATGTCTTGTAGAAAGTGAGTGGAGGTTAGTTGACCACACCACTGAGATTGTTAACCTGAATAACAAAGCACTCAGGTACAGGAACTTACATTCCCTTTCATGGGAACTTCGAACTGCGTCCTCTAGGGGTCGCTATGGGGAACGCCTCGTCGTGACCCGTGTCTGAAGCATACATTGAAAAAACACCAACTCGTTGGCCGGCGACAGCCATGACGTCACTACCGGTGCGACTATAATATAAATAGGCGCCGGGAGCTACACATCATTCTCTTCTTCGTCTTCATTGACTGTTCTGTTTGAAGCATGCATTTCCAAGGAAAAAGTAAGAGCTATCTCTATTCATTATGGCGAGCACTAGCAGAGCATTTAGAAGGTGTGTGCATCCGTGTCATCGCTATTTGACACCAGATGACACACACGATCTATGTGTTGTTTGTTTGGGCGAAGAGCACGCACGCGATGTCCTCGAGGGGGCAAAACTTGAACTGGGTATGAGAGAGTGGGAGGAGGCGGAGGGGTCAAGGTTTGGAAGTATTGTGTGTGTGTGGGCGGTAAATCTCATAAAACATGCAGAAAATAGTAAGAGAAAAAATAGAAACAGGACAACTATAGGAAACTACACAGTAACTCTTAAATTTCATTTCTTAATTACAATATAGTGGTGCAGGGATGGCATATCTTTTTGTAGGCTAAAACAGAGACAAATGAGTATTTTACCACTTCCATTTCCATCGTGCTGGAGTCAGTGGGTTTTATATTTTCATGTTTTATACTACGACATCAAATACATCAGTAATACCCCACTGTGATTGTTTTTTTTGTTTGTTTTTTTTTACCATTAAATTGTCTTGAAAGGCAGTTGCTAACAAGCATCTAAGTGGGACTACAGAGGTTGTCGGGGCATTAAACATCCTTACAGTGAATGAGTAAACTACACACTAATACTTTCTACAGTCATATTGTTTTTCTAATCACACTTACAAACTCTAATTCAAACTTTCAGGAAAAACATGTTTTATAAATAAAGACTGAAAGAGTTAGTTGGAAGCTTGGTGTTGGTGATGCTGAAGTCATGTGACCGTGGTGTAGTTCATTTATAGCCTACGGTAAGCTTCTGGCGAAGGTTTTTTTTTTGTTTTTGCTTCAAAGTTCATAAAAATTGCATTCATTGTGAATATTTTCATGTTGTATGAAATGTTTAAGAATTCAAACTTTTGTTGGCCACAGTGCTTATTTTCTGCAATAATCCAACGCCAGTAGAAAAATCCTGTTGGGTTTTTGTTGAGGGTGATGTTAACTTCCGTGTTGGTTTACAAAAATATGTAATCACTGCAGTGATATTTTAAGTATTTATTAATTTAGCTTTCTCTTGTGTACACAAACATAATATATTGTTAATCAATGCCATTTGACAGTTGGAAAACACAAACCATGACATATTTAAAAAGAAGCCAGGAATTATTTTCTAGTGGATTCATCTATATCCATTCCTTTTTGCAATGGAGTAATTATTATAATTCATGAATAAGGCAAACCTGGCAAGAGTGAAAAATCACAATTCTTTCTTTATGTAACTAGATTTTCTTTACATTCACAGTCTGTTCACTGACTGTTTGACACAGAAAAATTTGCTTTTTTGATCTGACAAGCTGTTATCTGATAGGTTGACAACTGTGTTCCATTTGTGCCTTTGAATAAGTTATTTAACCCTTGGTTGTTTCAGAGTGATTGTCCTACTAATAAATGGGTTGGTTAAACAACTGCTGCCTGTCTCAGCTAGATTTGTCTATCTGTGCCTTTCATATTGCCTGCTATTTCTAAAGGACAAATGATTTCTTGAACCTGCAGGCCACTTGATTTCTTTTTGCATGTAACACACCCTCACCGGGCTGGGTTTGCTCGGTCCGGTCTGTCTAATTGCTCAGATCTCACAGTGGAGCCATTGAAGCTGGATCCTCATTGGCTGACCTGTCAAGAATTAAACTTTCTGCCCCTCCAAGCAGCCCAAACTAAACTATGAGCAATGATTATTATAGGGTTCAGTAAACCAAAAAGGTCCATTGATGTTCATCATTTTCACCAGAGGTGAATACTTGATGCTATTTCATGACTCATCTTCTATGCATAGCTCAGTGCAGTGTGCTAGTTACTCATGTGGTAGTCAGTACAGCATGTGTGTGTGTGTGTGTGTGTGTGTGTGTACTGGTTTATATAACCTGGTGGGGACTTAAACCTGACTACACACAGACTCATGGGGACTCGTGTCAAGGGTTCAGTAAACCAAAAAGGTCCATTGATGTTCATCATTTTCACCAGAGGTGAATACTTGATGCTATTTCATGAGGTTAATATCTTGTAGCATCATCTATATCACTCTATTTACATCCAGGGGCCTAGAGTTTTTTTGGGGGGGGGTAGGGAGGATTTTAAATCATAGAGCTTGTTTGAGTATAAGAAACAATTTTTTAAACAATATGATGATTGAAAGTATTTCATTCATATTTTATAGAACGTCCTCTGTACAGATGCTAACTAAAACAAATGAACAAGAATTTTCTTTCATAATCTATGTACAATTAGTATTATAGAATAATACTATATAGTTATAGTTATAGAAAAGGTGTTTATGTGTTGTTGTTTTATGAACACCACTATAAAATATGAATTATCTGCATTTAATAAGTGTTTAATCTAAAGGAGTATTTTAGTGCTAACTTTGCACAAAAAAAAAATATATATATATATATCAAAAATTCCAAAGTAGTATTCTCTTTTTTTTTCTGTCACAAAATGATTTTTTTTTTATCTTGCCAAACAGACGAGCTCCAAAATGAAAATAAAAGTAGCAACATATTGTAATGAATCAGTCCACTGAAGGCGAGAGTAGTGAAGAACCCAAGTGCAGTTTATTTACAGTGTGATCCAAACATCCACACAATAATCCGAGACTTGACTTGACTTGACTTGACGAGGCATGAACAGACTAGACTCACCAACAGCGGGATAAATACATTCAATACACGACGACAGACAATGGCAACATGATGGCTACTTATAGGAAACAAGAGGGTCACATGACAAGAACAAACCAATGGGAAACAAGACACATGACTAAAACAACCAATCAGAACATGACACATACACAAGGCTGAGATACATGAAGGCAAGGGAAGTATGACACAAACAGCATAAAACAATTACAAAATAAAAGACATGGAAACATGAACAAGACAAAACCCAAACACCACATTACACATATTTTTCCTTCTGTTTTGCGACATACATCCAAGTATAAAAGATTATCAAAAAAAATAATAATAATAAATAAAAATGTAGGGCAGAACTTGGTTCTGTGCATCAGTTGTTGATTGGATGTTGAGGTGTGGGCGTGGCACTCAGAACTGGAAACAGATGAATGTGAGCTTGGCAGGGACTAAATCATTGGAGAAGACTTGCATACATCACCAGAGAGAAGTCTGTGGTTTTCAACAGAAATTTCAGTAATGACTTTTTGATTAAACATTACAATTTCAAACATTTCAAAAACACATGCATGAATTAATTGTCCGCAATAAGATCTATAACACACAATCAGGAAATAGGATGAAGTTTTATTTAATGCTGACTGTAAACTGTGGCACGTATGAACTCCAATGAAAAAGTCCCTTCCAAAATGAAAGGCCTCTACAGAGGATTGAAAAAAAATTAATTGCTGGTTTTCAAGAGGTTAATGAAATATCGGTGAGCTGAAAGCCACTGCACTGTTTCCCTGTTCCAAACCATCACTTACACTTTTCTTAATGGTTTCTTGTCTTCACACTCATCATTTCCTCTCTGTTCGGTCTTCGATGTCCTCGGTTCCTTGCATCTCCATCTCAATGTCAGGTATGCCCAGGACACACACACTGATTGATGTTAGGCACTTATAAAGGGTGCCTGCATTCCAACCTCCACCTTTCAATCAATAATTTACCACAGATTCCTTGACACTATTGACATGATGCTTTTCAAGACATGCAGCCAAAGATTTTGAGGCTACAATTATGCAGAGAGGTGCACACATTCAGCATTGATATTCTTGGTCTTTATAGAGCTTGACTTAAAGGTGGTGTGTGTAATTTCTGCACCACTAGAGTCGCCAAACCAATGCAAACTAAAGGCATATCAAATGTTCTCAAGCTGGTTTCCAAAATACTCCACATCTTCTATTTCATCTTTAAAATCAAATAAAAATGGACCTTATTTACTTTCTTTATGAACTGTGCAGGCTAGGTACATTTACTGAGTGCATAAACCCTTTCAACCCTAACTTACAGTATCAGTAGCGATTCAAGATTGTTGATTTTGCAGTAAAAAGGCATTGTATTTGGAAAGATACTGTACATGGCAACTGAATCATCATATTGTCTGCATGAGCAATTGGAGATGAACCCTGATAACTGCTGTTTTACTATTTGTTGTTGTTAAGGAAAAAGGATGTTGGGAGGCAAAATCCTGGAGATTTGCACTTCATTATTGCGGTTGGCATCCGTGACCCTGTTGATATACTTGCATTATGTTTAACTGCACAACTAATACACAGAGACCTCAGTAAGATTAGTGTTAATCTCACAAGACATACAGTGATATCAGCATGTATCTGGGAATTATTCTTTATCTATATGACCCAGCCCTCATCAGCGTGCAAATGTGCATTAACCAGGATAATTAAACTCAATTCAATTAGCAGACGCTCAGTAATAAACCACTGGACAGTAGACAGCAGGGTATTTCGTTTTGGCAGTGTGTAATTATTTAACAGCTCAGATGTTGTGTTCTCTAACATGTTTTTGTGTTTTATGTTAATCAGTAATTTTCTGTAGGGTGCTGCAGGGAGGATGTAGCCTACGGAAATGAGTTAGCATTTTAGCAAATCCGGCTCCTTAGTCCCAAAGTCAATGGTTTTTTTTTAATGGGTTTTTGGATAAATGCCTGAAATAAGGTCTGGGTAACAAAAGCTCAAGATATTTTCATATGTTATTGTTTTAAAGCTTTTTACTTTTCTTAAAAAAGGCAAGGGGCTAAATGCGACAACACATAGGTTGTCTGTGACATTAAACAGGTAAACTCATCTACTCACTAGTTGCTTTCACAGCATCATTGTGTTTATAATCACACTTGCAAACTATTCCAAACTCAAACGTTCAGATAAAATGTTTTTTAAATAAAGACTGAAAGAGTTGTCGGAACCTTAATAACCAATCACATTACAGCCTTAACGTCACTGAATTTCAGTCATAGTTGTGCGACACTCAATCGCCGTTTATGGATACCATAGGAATGAATAAGAAAAGCCGTAAGCTGTATCCCACCTGTCACAAAAAGTCAGTGACTTCTCTTATAAAACTGCATTTTTTTCGGTGTAAACTCTAAAAATAGTTCTACCAGAAAGACTCAGGAGGTGAACATAGAACTCCAAAGTATTTATTTACAAAACCAATACAAAGAACATAATTATTGTGGCGTAGGCCCCATCCGTAGCTTGAATCAGACATTGTAGATTCCAGCTATTCCTGCCGAAGATGAAGGCAGGGCGGAGCCTACCCCCGTATGGACGGGGCCAACCTGGTGGTGGTGGGGAGGATGAAGGGAAACGACAGCGGCAGTATCTGCAAACACAATGAAGGGTGAGTAGAGGGCTTTTATATTCCTCGTGTTGAGTGCCGATTGGCTAGATTTAATTGTAATATGTGACGTAGCATTAAGTCTTCCTAGTAGAACTTGCGCTGACGCTTCCATTTCAATCCAAGAGTATTGTTTAGTGTAAAACTTGTTGAAGATTAGCCGAAAGGCTCTCGATTCATTAAATGATAAGCTGTTTCCTCTAAAATGCTGCTTATTCAGCGTAGTAAAGCCTCTCCTCCATTGACATCCTTTCAAAAAAATGGCCTCTGGTCTCCTTTCCCACATACTGGAAAACCGGAAGTGTTAGCATTAGCTGTTACGCTTTTTTGGCTAAAGGTTGCAGGCTTGCCTTCTAGCCCTGTTGAAAAAACCAGCATATGCTGGTTAGGTATGTTTTGACGCTGGGATGCTGGTTTAAGCTGGTCCTGGTTTTTTCAACAGGGAGTGGCTTTGGATTTATCCTGTTTGGAACATAACGCCTATCCTACTGTCTGTTATGGCTATTGTGTTGGACTTATACTGACACCTAGTGATGTGGATGTACTGTATCATTACAACAGTACAACAGTCAATCTAAGGGAGTGTTTACACAACACGGTTTTCAACTAAAAACTGAAAACTTTTGTGTTTTGGCTGTTTATATTTATACGACATTGGTGTTTTGGGGACTTGCAGACGCAAACTTCAAAGAGTTTCAAATTGCAAGATTTTAAAAGTGATACCGCTATCTTCTCCATGTTAACTACAGTTTTGGTGATCCGTGTGAACAGGGATAATTTTGACAACATTGCTGTCTGTACACAAAATTTTTCAAAAATGCAAAGGACAAACTTTGCCATTTTTAGTACATTGTTGTCGTGTAAACATACCCTAAAACATCAAAGTACCACTGCAATCTGATACCATCTATGTAGTACTGCCACAGTGCGGTTTTGTAGAGGGATATTTACACCTTGTCACTGAATATATTGCAATTTGCCTTGGTTAGAATACCCTCTCTGTGATTTATGGGCACCACAGCACTGTCGTCTAGAGGGTGCCAGCCACTCAGTGGGTAATGGATGGGAATTGATGGAGTTCATTATTACCACAAGAGAGAGTCTAACCTGCCACCATAATGGCCAAATAACTGCTATGCATTCTCTCCTCCAGTCCACACTTATTTGTCAGTAGTTTGGGAGCAATAGTACATATTGACTTTGTGTTATGGTGACGTGGGAGGCAGTGTTTCCTCAAATAGGCTTTGATTTGTTGTGCTCTTCGTTTTTATTTGCCAAATCTCCTGGCGATTAGAGTTGATAGTGTTTAGCATCTGAAAGATTTGAGAGCCAGCAATAATACTCCAGCTGCCTCCGTCTCTCCATTTGGGCATGAAAAACACACTCTCTCTCTCTCTCTTCCTCTCCATCTATATATTTATCCACCATCTCTCCTGAGGACTTTCTATCTTTCTTTAGCCTCAGGCTGTTCTGGCTCATCCTGATGAGTCAGTCCAGAAGATTTAATTTTAAAACATAAGGATCTTTGTAAGATATATATTACATAAATATCCTTTGAAAATATGTGTTTTAATGGCTTTCCTCACTGTGTGTCTGTTGAACATTTGTGAATTATGACGTGTCCCTAATTCAAAGACTTTTTTCAAATCAAAGTATTGATTTTGGAACAACATAAGTTTTGGAAGATATTCCAATAAAAAGGCATTGCAAGAATCAATATGGGTATGAGGAAACCAAGCTTAAGGATTCCAGCATCTCTTTGGTTAATGGTCAAATTTTGGTTGAATAAATTAAAAGTAGGATTATACACTAGGGATGGGTGATATGGACTTAAAACTATATCACAATATTTTCTGGTATTTATTGCGATAACAATATCAATGACGATAATTCATATGCATCCAAAAAAAAAACTCCTGTTTCTTTAGAGAGAAGTATTATCTTTCCTATTTTTACCCAAAATAGGGTGTTGTGAGCACACACGTAGTGTAATATCTGTTTCATTCATACTAGAAGCCGGTACAGAATCACAGAAGTAATAGAACTGATGACGCTCCAGGAAATCCCTAATATGGACAGAGAAATCTCGCTATTGCTGAAGCTGAATTAAAACAAGATAGAAATGCTTAAACTGATCAACCATGAAGACAATAAACACATGATTGTGACGATATGTGGTCTATCTGTGTTCTTCAAGCCAGCTTGGGTATTTTTATAAGAATAAAGTATATTTATAATGCAATGTTAATCAACATAGTGTCAGACTCTGTTCCGTGTCTGTGTGTGTTTTCTTCCCCCACGTGCTCCAGGTTATACTTTTGTCCTTATTTGGTTATCTTCCTGTTCCTGTCATCATAGTTCATTAGTTTCTCCCTCTGTCTCATTATTAGTTATCCTCCTCACCTGTCTGCCCCTCGTTATCTGCCCTATTTGAGTTCTAGCCCGTTCTGTTCTCCTTCGTCCGGAATTGTATATGTCTACCCTTGCTACGTGTGTTTTCCTTGTTCCCTGGATATTATTAAAACCTATATGTTTGAATTCCACTCCTCACTCCTTCGTCTCCGAGCTCCTCACAGTAGCAAACGTGACACATAGCCTTTATCACAGTATAGAATTCTATAAAATAGTATGAGTTCTGCCTCATTCTGTGATATGAAACCAAGTCTGGTCACAAAAAGAAGTTATTTTAAACATTCAACTGATATTATGAAGTGAATTTGGAGTAAAAGTATGTCAATAAATCTCTTTGTTGGCTCGTACACATGCAAAACTCTATCACACACATGCTACTGTAGTACATTTATTCATCGCACAAACCAAACCAGTTCCAAATTGTAGAGGCAGCTCCTCATTTATTGGCTCCGCATAGCCTTCAGTTTGAATGGAAATCTAGTAATACATTATTACAGTTAGCCTATCTAAAATGGTAATTGTGCATTAACAGCTGTCAACCATGTCGGTATGCAAACAAGCAATCTGAACTCATTTACGCAGTGGACAGATAATAGTCTGATGGTGAATATAGTGAGAACCCAAGTGCAGTATTTATTGAACAGAAACGTACTGTAAGCGAGATACAAAACGAACATAATCCATGAAACTAACAAAGACCTGACTTGACAACTTAACATGAAGTACAGGAATAAACAGTAGTACAGGAACAGACCAGGAACAGCGGAAACATGAGGGCTATATACAGTATATATGTGTATGTATATATATATATATATATATAAAATAGGGGTCACATGACAGAATGCAACCAATGAGAACAAGACACATGAACTAGACAACAAATCAGAACATGACACAAACAAAGGGACATGACAAACAGGAACTATGATAAGTAAACAAGAAACAAAACCCAAAAACCAACATGACATATCCCACCCTCTAAGGGCGGCTCCAGATGCCCTAACATAACACCCACCCAAAGCCCAACATAAAACAAAAGGTCCAGGAGAGTGATGGAGTAGAAGTGGTCCAGGAGGTGGGATGGAAGGCCAGGCCTCTGAAGCAGAGGGCCGTGGTGCAGTAATGGACCTGGGCCATGGAGAAAAGGGTCGTGGTGCAGTGGCAGGCCTGGACCATGGCACAGAGGGGGGCCTGGACTGTAGAGCAGAGGCGGGCATGGACCATAAATCAATGGCAGATCTGGACCATGGAACAGTGGAGGGTCTAGACCGTGGAGCAGCGATGGAGACCATGGACCTTGGAGCACCATGAAAGGTCAGGGAACCAGGGTGGAGCAGAGACCAAGGTGGAGCCAGTGGAGCAGGCAACCAGGGCAGATCAGGAGGCCATGGTGGAGCAGAGACATGGACGGACCACCTGGCGTGATGGAACAGGCAGACAGTTTGTGAGCGACCTCTGTGGCTGCAACATGACAGGCAGAATATCTTTGAACAACCTCAGTGTCCGTAGCATGACAGGCAGAGAGTCCGTGAAAGGCCTCTATAGCCGCGACATGACAGGCACGGCATTCAGAGACGGACTCCATGGCTGTGACAGGACAGTCAGAGAGATCAGAGACAGCCTCTTTGGCCGTGACAAGGCAGACTGTGAGTTCAGAGATGGCCTCTTTGGCCGTGACAGGACAGAGAGTTCATGTGTGACCAGTGCATTCGAAACAGGACAGGCAGGAAACTCACAGGCTGGCGCCAACACAGGACTGAGCTCTGGGGCTTGAGCTGGCTCAGGAGCGGACTCATGGACTGGAGAGGGATCTGGAGCAGATTCATAATTTGGAGCGGGCTCTGGCGCAGACTCATGGGTAGATGAGCAGTGTGTAGCCCAAACACACAATATGGGCATTGCCATAACAGGGAGTGCGACTGACAGCGGGACCACTTCAGAGACCCTCAGACCTTGGACCACCGTAGAGATGCCAGCAGCTCGCACCAATGTAAGTGGCATGTCCTCCAAACTGGAAGCCAGTTTTAAACACCTGAAGACTCTACTGTGGCTGAAGACTCTACTATGGGGTCCATGTTGGCAGGAGGCTTGGCAGCCATGATGTGAACAGGGGCATTGCAGGGTTCCTCATTTGCTTCTCCCACAGTAAATGAGGAGCCACTCAACAAGAAGGCATAGTCAATATGTTGACATTTATTTTTTTCCCCCTGGCATCCATGAACGAACGGGTTCATTTAACCCATAGTAAAAAAAAAATGTCCTTAAGAGCCATGTCATTACAATCCACCAAATGGCACAGTCCACAAAAGTTCACCACATAATCCTCAATATAACCATCACCTTGATGGAGGTGAAGCAAAGAAACTGCCTGGTCCATTGGGGTCCAGTGGGGTAGCCCTATTATTGTAAAAAAAAAAATCATAATAATAAATTATTAAACTTTTTAGTCGATAGACAAGCTTTTTTATTATTATAATTTCATTAAGCCATTAAGACAGAATCCATAAAAATTTAAATGGAGAACAAAGAAATGTGAAAATAATAATAATAATAATAATAATAATAAAAAAACAGATTTCATAGGGCCCTAAAACTGACATTTTTGTTAAACTTTTCATAATTTTTTTGTTAAATTATATAAGTTTCATGATTTCAATTCATTAGACATGCTTAGAATTAGAAATGTAATTACATTGCATTATAAATGTAATTTAACCATTAAAATGGAATACAGAACAATTAAAATGGAAAAAAAAAAATAATGCAGAAAAATTAAAAAGGACAAATAGAATTTGGGAAAAATAAACTGGATTTCATAGGCCCATATTACTAGCAGTTTTGACAATGGAGCTGATGTGGGCTTGAAATGTGAAGGCAGGATATTAATAAAATCAAGGTTATGGGACACATCACATTTAATAAGACACTTGGGCTTGGTAACTTCCGTGAATAGTATTCCACAATCCCATTTTTCTTTAACACAGCCTTTTTTCTCTCTGTCATTCTGCTCTGATTAAACTCAGCTCTTATCCAAACAGTTGAGTCTCCCTTCACAACCGATCCTTTCACAACCACCCTTGTTATTTCTTTAAACACACGTAATCCCTGAAACAGACAGGTGAAACGTTAATTGAATCTGCCGAGAGATGGACAGAATGAGGAGAGAGAAAGAGAGGGGAGAAATCAAAGAGAATTAGTGAGTCATTCATCAATGATAGTATGATCGATGAGCCCCTTTAATCTGATCTTTCTGTAGCTCTGGATGTTCAATTATGCATCTGACAAACGTTAAAAAAAGCAAAACAATACAATGAAACTGCACAGTATATATTCCCCAAACCCCAGAGCTGGAAGGGAATTATCATCACGCACAACGCTCGCTGAGAAATGATTTACACCACAGTAATTAAAGGAATGTGCCGGGTTCAAAACAATTCCATCGACAGCATCTGCCATACTGTCATTAGATTAGAAAATAATTTAAACTCCCTTAGTTTGTAAAAGCAAAAAAACAATTGTTTACATTAATGAACTTACAATGGAAGTCTATGGGGCAAAGCATTAGGAGTTTTTCTGGGAACATGCTTATATTAATTCTTCCGTACAAAAATTTGCTTTTTTGAGCTGTAATGTAGTCTAAAGCAGGGTTATTATAGTTAATAAAAAAACTAAACCATAAAAAACAAACAAACAAATAAATAGTTACTTAAAATAAAATGAACATCAACTAAACTTAAAATATATATAGGTTATCACATATTGTCACGGATCCACCAACCACGCCACCCACGCACACCCGATCACAATCACCTGACTACTAATCACCACCTCCTTCAGCCACTTCCCTTCACCACATAAAAGACTGTTCACTCCATTCACTCACCGGCTGGTCTCAAGGTTGCTCACCTACCTGTTTGCTTCATGGATTTACCTGTTTGGATTATACCTTGGATTAACTTCTTCCATTTGGATATTCCCATGATTGGACTTGTGTGCTCTATCCGATTAGCCCAGCTAAGAGAAATAAAAGACTGTTTGTCCTGTTCATGCTCATCTAAAGACTGCCTTCATTTATTCTCACCAGTTGATGTTTGGATTACTGAAGGATTGTGTAATAAAGAACACATTTACCCTCCTTGTTCTTCTCATTCCAGTTGTGACAGAAGACCACCCCTCAACAGAACAAGATGGAAACACAGGATCCAGCTGCCTCAAATCCCTTCTCTGAACTGGTGGAGTCACTCCGTTCATCACTTCCAGTCACTTCATCTGCCTCCGCATGTCCCATGGCCAAACCCGCAACATATTCTGATGAGGCGACAGAGTGCAGTGGACGGTGGATATCGTCCTTGGACACCCATGGCTCGCTCAACATCAGCCTTCGATCCACTGGTACTAGAAATATTCAAATGGAGTGAGTACTGTATCAAAGAGTGTATAAAAGAGCTTCCCGAGATACCCTGTGATTTCTCCCGTTCTACTTCAGTTGAAAGTCCAGATTCACAGAATGCAGTAAAGATCCCAGCAGAATGCAAGGCATTCCAGGATGTGTTCAGCAAGACTGTGGCTACTCGCCTCCCACCACATCGGCCATGGGACTGCACAATAGACCTGCTGCCTGGGGCCAAATTACAGAAAGGACAAATTTATCCTATCTCGATCCTGGAACGCACCGCCATGGAGGAGTACATTAAAGAGGCCCTTTACCAGGGTTTCATCTGTCCGTCCACCTCTCCAGCTGCATTTGGCTTCTTCTTTGTGGCCAAGAAGGATGGGGCTTACGTCCATGTATAGATTATCAAACTCTAAACTCACAGACGGTTCGCCTATCCTCTTCCGCTGGTCCCCTGCGAACTTAGAGGAACTCCGTGGAGCTCGTATCTTCTCCAAATTGGATCTTCGCAGTGCCTACAATCTCATCCGTATCCGTAAAGGTGATAAATGGAAAACTGCTTTCCTAACCCCCTTAGGACACTACAAGTACCGATTGATGCCGTATGGCCTTTCAAACTCACCATCTATATTTCAAAACTTTATGAATGAGATCTTCAGGGATATGCTCAACAAGTTTGTCCTGATCTACATAGATGACTCTTGATCTACTCATGTGCTAGAAACCGCTGAAGCTCTCTTCCATCACGTCTTCAAAAACTTCTGTATTCCTGAAGATATTGTATCAGACAGAGGGCCTCAGTTTATTTCCAGGGTCTGGTGTGGATTTTTCCGTCTGCTGGGAGTTACTGTCAGTTTGTCTTCAGGATACCACCGCGGTATCTCCAAGCCTACTGTCATGAACATCAGGACAGTTGGAGCCAGTATCTCCCCTGGGCCGAGTATGCACAAAATTCCCTTCGACAGGAAACAACTGGATTAACACCTTTTCAGTGCGTGCTCGGTTACCAACCTCCACTCTTCCCATGGAGCCATCAGAAGTCCCTGTGGTAGACTACTGGTTCTGTGAGAGCGAGAGGGTATGGGACTCAGCCCACGTCGATCTCCAATGGGCAGTTCGGAGACACAAGAGCCAAGCGGATGTCCATCGTACCACCACTCCCCTGCATCAACCTGGTGACCGAGTTTGGCTCTCCACTCGGGACATCCATCTCCGACTGCCCTGCAGGAAGCTCAGTCCCCATTATATCAGTCCATTTCCCATCACGAGGCAGATGAATAAAGTGATCTATGAACTCAAACTCCCTGATCATTACCAAACATCACCTTCCTTCCACGTATCTCTGCTCAATCCTTACATTAACCCTCTTCTCCCTTCTTCTACAGAACCTGAAGTACCTCCTCCTACTGTCACGGATCCACCAACCATGCCACCCACAAACACCCGACTGATTGTCCTGTTCACGCTCATCTAAAGACTGCCTACGTTTATTCTCACCAGGTGATGTTTGGATTATTGAAGGATTGTGAAATCAGCACATTTCACTTACCCTCCTTGTTCTTCTTGTTCCGGTTGTGACACACACACACATATACTGTATATATACAGTATATATAATGTTACACAGGTAGGTCTTTACCTGCTAGGCCATTGCTGCCTGACGCACCTCCTCCGGTGCCTACGAACTGGCAGGCTGCAGGGTCATCAGCCAGGTACCACCGCTCATTGACGTTTCACCCCTTTAAGCCCGGAACGCCTCCTGGTGGCAGGGCAGTGACAGGTACATCTCCCTGTCACCCCCTGCAGCCTGCGTCTGTGCTAGGTGGTGCCCCAACACGCGTCCTTCCTCTTTATCCAGAGCCAAAAGCTACTCTTCTCGGCCTCTTAAGCCAGATCTTTGAGGGCCTTCCTAAAGCGTGCTCCAGACACTCCCAGCTCTCTAATGAGGTGAACAGCTGATGTTCCCACGAAGCCGTGGCATCCCACCTCTACCGGGTAAATGGTGGTTTTCCATCCCGCCTCCCTGCACTCAGCCGCGAGATCATCGTATTTCAACCTTTTCCTTTCCCATGCAGCCTCCATCCCTGCCTCCCACGGAATGGTTAACTCAACAAGGAGTACCGTTTTGGAGCTTCTGGACCACATCACGATGTCTGGGCGCAGGCTTGTGCTGGTGACCTCGGTGGAGAATTGAAGCTTCCTGTCAAGGTCGACTCTCATGCTGCAATCCTGGGTCAAGAGGGTCGGTCTCCGTGGCACTCTTGGAGTGGTGCTTGTGCCACCTCCCCCTTCTTGAACGAACTGGATGTAACGGCCTGCTGGTGCAGAATGCCCTCTACTCACTTCCTGCCTCTGTCTCTCCAGGATCTCTGCCAGCCTCCTAAGGACCTGGTCATGCCGCCATCTGTAGCGGCCTTGATATATAATTATAGTTAATTTTATTTCAGCTAGCTGGTTGCCAAAGCAGCATGTATAATTGTCATTTAATTTAACTTTATGTAGTAAAATAACTGAAATTAAAATTATTATGAATTATATTGATTATATGCTTTTTGATTATTAAAATGTATTTAGACTATTAAAACAGAATTTAAAAATGGAAAACAGCATTCTGGAAAAAAACAAAGCAGATATCATAAGTTTCATGATTTCAATTAATTAGGCATGCTTTTTTAAATGTAATTTAATTTAATTTCATTTAGAATCCAGAAAAAATAAAACAGAATAAAAAATAAATAAATAAAATGGGGAAAAAAATGGAAAAACAATACAATATATTTCAACAATACTAAAACTTTAACTAAAATGATTTTTTTTTAACTATTTACTCTCACAACCATCTTTCCAAATTAAATAGTTATTTCTGTGGAAAACAAAAGAACATTTTGGAAGAGTAGTGACCACGTGTTCACATTTGACATCATTCACAATTAAATGCCATCCATTTATTTTTATTTAAAGTAAATAATGGCAGAATTTAGGGTTGTATTAAAACCAAAAGTCAGCGACAAAGGATTAGCATACTTGTCACCATTCATTTTCTCAAACCATTACTTCACGTTTTTCCTTCACTTATCTCTTTTTCTAATGCTTATCTCTCTGTAGTTCATTGACGGTTTGCTCAGTGCTGGGAGGACTGAGTGAGGTAAAGCAGCTATGTGTTGACAGACAGGCAGTTTTGATATTGTTAGATGCTTTATCTCTCTCATGACAGTGTGCTGACTGAATTTGTTTGAGGCAGTTTGGCAGTGTTGACAGGGAAAATGCAGAGGCCAGCGGTTTCATCTGTGCTCCATTCCCTGGCCGCTGGTGCCCCCTGTGTACAGACGCTGTATTAAATGCACACACGCTGTTCATCGCGCTCACTCATGCAGAAAGCCATGCCGTTGCTCGCCTGAATGAACCGTAACTTTTAATAATTCATCTGATTTGGTGAGGAAAGTGCAGAATGAGAGCAGAGGGAAGAGAGGATGATTACGGTCTGGTGCCCGCAGGTGCTTTCTCACAAAAACGGCTGCAAAGTGGAATTTAGTGAACATAATGCTTGTTATTTTTGTTTTGTTTTAACAACTCAGAATGCTGCCTATCTATCGTCCACTGTTACGGAGCCCAGGCACTACAAATGGAGAGTTAAAGACTTCATGAAATATTTAGTCCATGTTTGTTTGATTGTTTTGAGGTCATCTAATATGCCAAAAAGTTGTTACAAGAGTCACTTTTAGCAGGTATACAATTAATATCGATAACACAGATATTTGCAACCCAAGCTTATTGGAAAAATGTGCAAAAACGACGGTGGCAGAGAGAGCTCAACACGATGCAACTTCAGAAAACACATGCAAATAGAAAAAGCACCAACAAATTAAGAAAACATCTTCATCAGTTTGACAGAACATGTGTTGCAAATACTCGCAACACAAACAAATACAAAAACACGCTGCAAATACTCACAACACAAACAAATAAAGAAATGCGCTGCAAATGCTCACAACACAAGCAAAAACAGAAGCGCGCTGCAAATACTCACAACTCAAACAAATAAAGAAATGCTGCAAAAACAGAAGCGCGCTGCAAATACTCACAACACAAACAAATAAAAAAATGCGCTGCAAATACTCACAACAAAAACAAATAAAGAAAAGCGCTGCAAATACTCACAACACAACCAAATACAGAAACGCGCTGCAAATACTCACAACACAACCAAATACAGAAACGCGCTCCAAATACTCACAACACAACCAAATACAGAAACGCGCTGCAAATACTCACAACACAACCAAATACAGAAACGCGCTGCAAATACTCACAACACAACCAAATACAGAAACGCGCAAGTAGCACAGACCACAGCATAATTACCCCAACAAAAGAAAATTAACCTTTTTTTTTTTTTTTTGGCGTATTGATTACCATTTGTATAACCACAGTTGTACAAATACCATGGTTAAA
>NW_015654553.1:267087-269624 GCF_001515625.1 Sinocyclocheilus rhinocerous
AAATACATGGTTAATTTGTGCATGGTTACAGTAACCATTTTTTGTTTTCATTTTTCTTATATAATAAATGTATTTATTAAATAATTATTTTTAATAGTAGGCTATGGTTAGTTTTTGTACGGTAAGTTGTAAAAGCCAGCTTACATAACCTTTCACAGTTACAGTAATTGTGTATTTCGTCAGCTTATAATAATATCCACAAAAAAAGAGCTGATGAATATGATCAGGATATTAAAATAAACAAAAATCTCACCTTTCAGAGTAGACATTGATAAGCATGTCCCAGCCATGTTTGTCACTTTGCGGTTCACTTAAACATTTCCGATGTGGTCTGTGTCTATTTGCAGCGTGTTTCTTTATTTGGTTGTGTTGTGAGCATTTGCAGCGTGTTTCTGTTTTTGCAACGCGTTTCTTTATTTGGTTGTGTTTGTGAGCATTTGCAGTGCGTTTCTGTTTTGCAGCGCGTTTCTTTATTTGTTTGTGTTGTGAGTATTTGGTTGTGTTGTGAGCATTTGCAGCGTGTGTGTTGTCAAATTGATGAAGATGTTTTTCTTTTTAATTTGCAGGTGTTTTTTCATTTGCAGCGCGTTGAGCTCTCTCGGCCACCGTAAAAAGCAAATGCTTCGGCCTATATTTTAGCTACATTAAATGTACATATACATACATTTCACTGCAGTTTCAAGCTGAAATGTCCATTAGTGGAAGTAAAACACCAATTTGTATTCCTTTTCATGATTATGGGGCAGATTATTAATTAAAGGGATAGTTCACCCAAAAATGAAAATTACTCCATGATTTACTCACCCTCCAGCCATCCTAGGTGTATATGACTTTCTTGTTTCAGACGAATACAATCAGAGTTATATTTAAAAATGCCCTGGCTCTTGCAAGCTTTATTCAATAGTCCAATAGAAATCCAATAAACTGCACCAATCCATTATAAAAAAAAAAAGTGCTCCATATGGCTCCGGGGGGTTAATAAAGGCCTTCTGAGCGAATTGATGCGTTTTTCTAAGAAAAATATCCATATTTCAAACTTTATAAACTGTAATCTCTAGCTTCCACTAACCGGTACGCGTGTTCACAATAGAGTGTTGTTCCAGCGTAAGATCCGTTGAGAAGTAACGAACGCGGAAGCGCAGAGAGGAGAGCAAAACAAAACACTGGTCATGAATTAGAAGTACAAAACGAGGATTTGTAAAGAAACATGTTGGAGGATTTCGATATAAGCCAAGAGGGACTGGTGTTCCTTTGCTCCTGGAAACAAAACTTGGTTCTTGCGAAACTACAATATTCTCACCAGAGCTTACGCTATGCCTACATCCTATGTCTTATACACCTAGGATGGCTTGAGGATGAGTAAATTATGGGGTGATTTTCATTTTTGGGTGAACTATCCCTTTAAGACTTAATTTCATGCGGTTTCTTGCACAATACTGTATTATGACCTCAAAACACTTTTACCATAGTTCATGATTAAAGTAATAGATTTTGATATTTGCAGCACATAACCATCTCCATATGTTTTGCTTTTCTGATGTAGTAAATTGCTCGGTAGTGCACCTGGTACAGCATTGTACTTGTGATGTGAAGAGCTCAGGTACGAGTCCTGTGAAACACAAGTCATGATAAAAGAGCTCAAAGACTTGTAGAAGCAAGCTAAAATGAACTCTAGCCAATTTTTTCTTTTTTGCATTAAACATTTAGCGCCACTCACCAACATTTCATTTCTGAACTGCCATGGTACGTACAACAACAACAACAACAACAAAAATTTAATAAGCCATTGCCTGATTCACATTCTTCTGTTTCAGATAAACTAAACATGCTTTTAGTGCTACTCACTGGACAAGTGTCTCGCAAAATGCAAGAAGCAATTTTGTAGAAATGTCACCACAGACACATTTTTCCAGTGAGGATTTTTGTCCAGTCAAATGTTTTCAAAAATGAGGAAGTCCCTAAAGCAAGTAGCAAATCAGGGTTTATGGCTGCAATATAACTGAAGCCTATTTAAAAAAAATTAAATAAATGACACACCCTTCCACATGCCCTGCCCAAACTTCCTGTTTCATCTGGAAATATGTCAACACAGGAAAGAAAATTGCTCTTCAAGCCATTCTGTCTGTAAGAGTATGAATCATGTATACTAATCAGGGTTGGGAACATTTTGAGAATTTAAGAAAAGTCTCCTTTTTATGCAAACACAAATACAGTAAGCAAACTCTAACTCAGGCCTCTAAAAATATCATGGAGTTGATAAAAAAAAGGTAAAGAAAAATAAACAGTCAACTTCTGAGTCAAGGCTGTGGTTTGGTGTTAGAGAGAGAGAAACAATAGTTGAAGCAACATGACAGCATTCCCTTGAGAACAGGAGATAGTCATGATAAATGCTGTGGTCAGGAAGAGTAAGTGAAAACTATAAAGACAGGCTAAATAAAACAAAAACAGCTCAGCAGATCTGGAGAATGGCCTTTACCTGAGCTTGTGTGTGTGTGTGTGTGTGTGTGTGTGTGTGTGTGCGTGGGTGTGCGTATGTG
>NW_015654553.1:269812-280503 GCF_001515625.1 Sinocyclocheilus rhinocerous
TGAGCTTGTGTGTGTGTGTGTGTGTGTGTGTGCGTGCGTGTGCGTGGGTGTGCGTATGTGTGTGCGCGCACCTTTCAAAAAACCCAAATGAATCCACTGGAGTTGACTACAAAAAACCAGATCAGATCTGGCATTTTCTTGTTGGATTAACATGCAAGATCTGTGTTCCCACACATAAAAAGACAAGTCTTTGAAGACCAAGATTCATTACCAAGTAAATGTTTTTCATTACTGCTAAGAGCACAGGGGAGAAAAGATGTCCAAAAGGGAACGTCTAAAAGGGAAAGTCTAAAATGCTATCCTTTGAAGCTCATCGTAAAGTGTTCCTTCTCCCTTAGATCACTTAGTCACTTAGTGTTTTGTGAAAGAGTGTGTAAAACACAGGCCTTGATTTATGTTTCTTTCAGTGAGTTCTGTGAGTGAAAGCATCCTGTTTCCAACTTTTTGTTCTAACAATGTCTATGTAAATGTTTTTTTTTTGTGAAATGATTCATTGTAGTACTCTAAAGCTATCTACACTGTCAAGACAGCACACACTGTGGGTTATTTCTTCAACCCAAATGTTGAGCTCAGTCTTTTAGGTAAGGAATCTGGGTTGATTTGCCCCAGTTTAGGTTGATAATTGTGCATAATCAGTAACACAAGTTCCAATCATGCTCTTCAGTGCCGATACCATTTCACCTATAAGTTTGCGGTGCTCCTGACAGGAATATGTGCGGAAAATAGAAGAAAACTAATCAAAGTGGAGAGGAGAGAAATCTTTGAAACTTCCCGTGAGCGAGAAGTGGGTTTTGTCACATCAGAATCACTCAAGCAATGAGAGGGAACTGAAAAAGCCGGAATGGCAGTTGAGAGGAGTGATTAAAAACACTTTGGATTTGCTATAATACACAGTTTATTCCATACACTCTAAAAAATTCTGGGTTAAATACAACCCAGTGCTGGGTAAAATAGGGACAAACTCAGCAATTGGGTTGTTTTGACCCAGCGGTTGGGTTAAATGTTTAACCCAACCTTCTGGGTAGTAACCCAACCACTGGGTCAAAACAACCCAATTGCTGGGTTTGTCCCTATTTTACCCAGCACTGGGTTGTATTTAACCCAGCATTTTTTAGAGTGTACTTTCATTGATTACATTACATGTTTTCAGTCTGTGTGTTTCTTAGCTGTACTCAAAATCTGTCACAGTTGCCATATTGGGACTGTTTTTGTTGGCTGAAAGAGAATCAAAAATAAAATGAAATAACTGGTCAGATTTGCTACCAACGCATGTGTGTGGGTGTGCATGAGTAATGGAGGGGATTTGTAACCAGCCCACCAAGTTTGAAATCTCCATGACTTAGTCTTTGATGCTCAGACAGTTTAAAGGCAGAAAAAAATAATAATTGGCAAAAAAGTACAAATACTTTAGAGCAGTGGTTTGCAATACTGATTCTGGGGATCCACCACTTTGCACATTTTGAATGTATTACATATTAATATACGTAATTCAGATCATCATCATCAGATTGATAAGAAAGAGCTCCATGAACTGAATTGAGGCTACATCTACATTAATCCAGATACATCTGAAAAAGGTGTTTTCGTTTCAAAGCGCTCTTTGTCATCCACATTAGCGTTTTCAAGCGTTTTCCAAAAGTTTCTCATCATCACTGAAATGTCAGAAAATGCTAAAACCATCTTATTGCGCATTCTTAAAATGTAATAAAATCTCACTGAGATGATACAGAGACCAGATATAATAATATTCTCACACTATTATTTTAGCATGATCATTTTATTATCAAAATATCTCACCATTCAATGATGCTTCCTCATGTTTTGCCGAAGGACAACAATTATGATTAAATTTTCTGTCATCTTTGCATGAATGTAATATGTGAATTGTACAAAGTAACATATCTTTAGCAACAGATATCTATCTATATGTGTCACATGACTAAACATGCGCCATTGTTTTTGAATACCTGCATTTTTACAGTCCACACTACAATGTTTTTAGATTTATCCACTTGGGAGTGTGTCTTCAAAAGCTCAGGTTTGCAGGACAAAAACGCTGTCTCCAAGTGGACTAAATGCCAAAATGCATAAAGAAAAAGATGTGTTTTTAAATGTTTCTGGATTTGTCTTGATGTAGCCGGAGTGTGTCAGATAATGTTCTAAGCAGTGGGTCCCCAGGACCAGGATTGAAAACTACTGCAATAGGAACAGTGGCACTTTGATTCAGAACACAGCAAACGTGCACAGTGTGAAAATCACCAGTTTGTATCTTAAAAGGCAGCTAAATTAAGCAGCCTAGCTGTTGGAACAGCTGTGGCATCAGAATGCAGCCTACACATAAATTGATGTGATTTTATTAACCGTTTTCTTTTTTATTTATTGATTTTATTTAACATTGTTTTCTATTGAGTGTCCAGCTTTCCCCATGGGAGCACAAGCTCAGGAACACTTTCAAGTTTAGAGTGAAGGCCGAAAAAAGTGTTCTGTAAAGTCAATGAAAGTGTGGGGGTCTAGAGAAGAAGGAATTAACATGTTTATATGGTGTTATTGGAACCAAAAACCTGTAGGGCTTTTTTTCTTCTTTTGTGGAACACACAAGGAGATGATTGGCAGGATGTTCACGCTGCTATAGATTTGCATTTCATAAAATGACAGTTATTCAGTGGTTCTCAAAACGTGGGGTGCATGGGAAAGTTACTAGCTCTAACGTCTCGGTTACGTATGTAACCCTCGTTCCCTGAAGGAGGGAACGGAGACGCCACGTCCCGTCGCCACAGCTCCTGTACCACCGCTGAGCGGCCGGGTCACCGGCTCGGCTCCTCCGCGAAAACCTGAATATGCGCTGCATCTGCTGCCTACTTATACTCACGCTGTGATCAGCAGCAGCTGGATGCAATAATCGCATGCCAATGTGCATTGGCTCGTTTAGTTTACACTCGAAGTGGATTGGTCTCTCTAAGCGAGATCCCAATTCGTCGGTCCTCCGACGTGACGTCGAGAGTGACCGACTGAAAGGGAACGTCTCGGTTACGTATGTAACCCTCGTTCCCTGAAGGAGGGAACGGAGACGCCACGTCCCGTCGCCACAGCTCCTGTACCACCGCTGAGCGGCCGGGTCACCGGCTCGGCTCCTCCGCGAAAACCTGAATATGCGCTGCATCTGCTGCCTACTTATACTCACGCTGTGATCAGCAGCAGCTGGATGCAATAATCGCATGCCAATGTGCATTGGCTCGTTTAGTTTACACTCGAAGTGGATTGGTCTCTCTAAGCGAGATCCCAATTCGTCGGTCCTCCGACGTGACGTCGAGAGTGACCGACTGAAAGGGAACGTCTCGGTTACGTATGTAACCCTCGTTCCCTGAAGGAGGGAACGGAGACGCCACGTCCCGTCGCCACAGCTCCTGTACCACCGCTGAGCGGCCGGGTCACCGGCTCGGCTCCTCCGCGAAAACCTGAATATGCGCTGCATCTGCTGCCTACTTATACTCACGCTGTGATCAGCAGCAGCTGGATGCAATAATCGCATGCCAATGTGCATTGGCTCGTTTAGTTTACACTCGAAGTGGATTGGTCTCTCTAAGCGAGATCCCAATTCGTCGGTCCTCCGACGTGACGTCGAGAGTGACCGACTGAAAGGGAACGTCTCGGTTACGTATGTAACCCTCGTTCCCTGAAGGAGGGAACGGAGACGCCACGTCCCGTCGCCACAGCTCCTGTACCACCGCTGAGCGGCCGGGTCACCGGCTCGGCTCCTCCGCGAAAACCTGAATATGCGCTGCATCTGCTGCCTACTTATACTCACGCTGTGATCAGCAGCAGCTGGATGCAATAATCGCATGCCAATGTGCATTGGCTCGTTTAGTTTACACTCGAAGTGGATTGGTCTCTCTAAGCGAGATCCCAATTCGTCGGTCCTCCGACGTGACGTCGAGAGTGACCGACTGAAAGGGAACGTCTCGGTTACGTATGTAACCCTCGTTCCCTGAAGGAGGGAACGGAGACGCCACGTCCCGTCGCCACAGCTCCTGTACCACCGCTGAGCGGCCGGGTCACCGGCTCGGCTCCTCCGCGAAAACCTGAATATGCGCTGCATCTGCTGCCTACTTATACTCACGCTGTGATCAGCAGCAGCTGGATGCAATAATCGCATGCCAATGTGCATTGGCTCGTTTAGTTTACACTCGAAGTGGATTGGTCTCTCTAAGCGAGATCCCAATTCGTCGGTCCTCCGACGTGACGTCGAGAGTGACCGACTGAAAGGGAACGTCTCGGTTACGTATGTAACCCTCGTTCCCTGAAGGAGGGAACGGAGACGCCACGTCCCGTCGCCACAGCTCCTGTACCACCGCTGAGCGGCCGGGTCACCGGCTCGGCTCCTCCGCGAAAACCTGAATATGCGCTGCATCTGCTGCCTACTTATACTCACGCTGTGATCAGCAGCAGCTGGATGCAATAATCGCATGCCAATGTGCATTGGCTCGTTTAGTTTACACTCGAAGTGGATTGGTCTCTCTAAGCGAGATCCCAATTCGTCGGTCCTCCGACGTGACGTCGAGAGTGACCGACTGAAAGGGAACGTCTCGGTTACGTATGTAACCCTCGTTCCCTGAAGGAGGGAACGGAGACGCCACGTCCCGTCGCCACAGCTCCTGTACCACCGCTGAGCGGCCGGGTCACCGGCTCGGCTCCTCCGCGAAAACCTGAATATGCGCTGCATCTGCTGCCTACTTATACTCACGCTGTGATCAGCAGCAGCTGGATGCAATAATCGCATGCCAATGTGCATTGGCTCGTTTAGTTTACACTCGAAGTGGATTGGTCTCTCTAAGCGAGATCCCAATTCGTCGGTCCTCCGACGTGACGTCGAGAGTGACCGACTGAAAGGGAACGTCTCGGTTACGTATGTAACCCTCGTTCCCTGAAGGAGGGAACGGAGACGCCACGTCCCGTCGCCACAGCTCCTGTACCACCGCTGAGCGGCCGGGTCACCGGCTCGGCTCCTCCGCGAAAACCTGAATATGCGCTGCATCTGCTGCCTACTTATACTCACGCTGTGATCAGCAGCAGCTGGATGCAATAATCGCATGCCAATGTGCATTGGCTCGTTTAGTTTACACTCGAAGTGGATTGGTCTCTCTAAGCGAGATCCCAATTCGTCGGTCCTCCGACGTGACGTCGAGAGTGACCGACTGAAAGGGAACGTCTCGGTTACGTATGTAACCCTCGTTCCCTGAAGGAGGGAACGGAGACGCCACGTCCCGTCGCCACAGCTCCTGTACCACCGCTGAGCGGCCGGGTCACCGGCTCGGCTCCTCCGCGAAAACCTGAATATGCGCTGCATCTGCTGCCTACTTATACTCACGCTGTGATCAGCAGCAGCTGGATGCAATAATCGCATGCCAATGTGCATTGGCTCGTTTAGTTTACACTCGAAGTGGATTGGTCTCTCTAAGCGAGATCCCAATTCGTCGGTCCTCCGACGTGACGTCGAGAGTGACCGACTGAAAGGGAACGTCTCGGTTACGTATGTAACCCTCGTTCCCTGAAGGAGGGAACGGAGACGCCACGTCCCGTCGCCACAGCTCCTGTACCACCGCTGAGCGGCCGGGTCACCGGCTCGGCTCCTCCGCGAAAACCTGAATATGCGCTGCATCTGCTGCCTACTTATACTCACGCTGTGATCAGCAGCAGCTGGATGCAATAATCGCATGCCAATGTGCATTGGCTCGTTTAGTTTACACTCGAAGTGGATTGGTCTCTCTAAGCGAGATCCCAATTCGTCGGTCCTCCGACGTGACGTCGAGAGTGACCGACTGAAAGGGAACGTCTCGGTTACGTATGTAACCCTCGTTCCCTGAAGGAGGGAACGGAGACGCCACGTCCCGTCGCCACAGCTCCTGTACCACCGCTGAGCGGCCGGGTCACCGGCTCGGCTCCTCCGCGAAAACCTGAATATGCGCTGCATCTGCTGCCTACTTATACTCACGCTGTGATCAGCAGCAGCTGGATGCAATAATCGCATGCCAATGTGCATTGGCTCGTTTAGTTTACACTCGAAGTGGATTGGTCTCTCTAAGCGAGATCCCAATTCGTCGGTCCTCCGACGTGACGTCGAGAGTGACCGACTGAAAGGGAACGTCTCGGTTACGTATGTAACCCTCGTTCCCTGAAGGAGGGAACGGAGACGCCACGTCCCGTCGCCACAGCTCCTGTACCACCGCTGAGCGGCCGGGTCACCGGCTCGGCTCCTCCGCGAAAACCTGAATATGCGCTGCATCTGCTGCCTACTTATACTCACGCTGTGATCAGCAGCAGCTGGATGCAATAATCGCATGCCAATGTGCATTGGCTCGTTTAGTTTACACTCGAAGTGGATTGGTCTCTCTAAGCGAGATCCCAATTCGTCGGTCCTCCGACGTGACGTCGAGAGTGACCGACTGAAAGGGAACGTCTCGGTTACGTATGTAACCCTCGTTCCCTGAAGGAGGGAACGGAGACGCCACGTCCCGTCGCCACAGCTCCTGTACCACCGCTGAGCGGCCGGGTCACCGGCTCGGCTCCTCCGCGAAAACCTGAATATGCGCTGCATCTGCTGCCTACTTATACTCACGCTGTGATCAGCAGCAGCTGGATGCAATAATCGCATGCCAATGTGCATTGGCTCGTTTAGTTTACACTCGAAGTGGATTGGTCTCTCTAAGCGAGATCCCAATTCGTCGGTCCTCCGACGTGACGTCGAGAGTGACCGACTGAAAGGGAACGTCTCGGTTACGTATGTAACCCTCGTTCCCTGAAGGAGGGAACGGAGACGCCACGTCCCGTCGCCACAGCTCCTGTACCACCGCTGAGCGGCCGGGTCACCGGCTCGGCTCCTCCGCGAAAACCTGAATATGCGCTGCATCTGCTGCCTACTTATACTCACGCTGTGATCAGCAGCAGCTGGATGCAATAATCGCATGCCAATGTGCATTGGCTCGTTTAGTTTACACTCGAAGTGGATTGGTCTCTCTAAGCGAGATCCCAATTCGTCGGTCATCCGACGTGACGTCGAGAGTGACCGACTGAAAGGGAACAGTGCATTCAAGTCATGTCGTAAAGACTGTATTTACAATTTTAATACACATGCATTCATAATTACAAGAGGGGAAATTTATTTTATTAAGCCCAGAGTTGTGGGTGTGTCAGTGAGAAAACACGTCAGACGCCATAGATGCAGTGTCTGTATTGACAGGCTTTTTTTTTTTTATTAATTAAATTATTATTATTATTATTATTATTATTTTAAAATTTACAATAGAACTAGCAAAGTTGCATGTACAAAATATTATAGTATACAATTTTCACTGCACAAGCAAAAACACACCTGATGAGCATTCTTTATTCATCACTGTTAAAAGGTAAAGTTAAATGATCTTGCTGATTTTTTTGTAGAAAAGGCACATCACAATCTTGCTCTTACCAAAGTGACTTGATAGCACCCGATGTCGTAATTATAACTTCCCAACTTGTAAAAATGAACTTTCTCACCAGATTTTAATGGGAGAGGACAAGATTTTGAGTGAATATTACTTATATTACTGCCTTTTTTCAAATAAAACAAGCACTTTAATGTGCTTTCGGGAGCTTGACAGGTACATTCACCATCTTCTCTGATTAAAAAGTTATATGGTTTAGTATTTCTGGGAGGCTGCAAGAGCCATTTTTTGCATATATTTAAAATGAGTTTTTCTGTATCAGAAATGATACAGAAAATAACAGAATAATGTAGACAAATAGTTCATGTTTATACAGAAAATAACAATAAAAGTTTGATACAGAAAATAGCAGAATAATTTAGACAGAAAGCTCTTAATGATACAGAAAATAACTAAATAATGTAGACAAAAAGTTAATTCAGTTTTCGTTATTTGTCAGAAAAAAACATAGTTGCAAAAAAATGCAGATATAATTTTTTCACAGTAGTTTTCAGAAAAATCTAACTGCTGATATTGTAGTTTTCTGCTACTGTAAATCATGTTTCAGCTAAACTTATAAATTAATTGAAATTATGTTTTTTTTTTCTTTGTTCAACACTGATTATGATACCAAACTTTTATTATTTTATTTTATTTTATTTTATTTTATTCCTTGTTCAATATTGGTTATGGGAGTTACCATCCTGAAGATAATAGTTGGTCAAAGTTTATTTTAAGATCCAAATCTTACTATTGACTATAGGTTTTGCCTCAATAAACTCCTAATTTTCTGCTTATTAATCATTAGTAAGGTAGTTGTTAAGTATGTCTAATTACAGCATCTAAAATATGGTCATGCAGAATAAGACATTAATATGTGCTTTATAAATACTAAAAAACAGCCAATATGCTAGTAATATGCATGCTAGTTAATAGTGAGAATTGGACCTTAAAATAAAGTGTTACGGATCGAATAGTGTGAGGAACACCAGCAGGTTCATGTCACTCAAAAGTTGAAGGCTAGCAAGTGCTCCTGACAAATTATTTTTCTCCACACATTTTTATCTTCATAATGCCTGAAGTGTCCTTGCAAAGGAAGAACATAGCATATATGAAGTATTAATGTCTGAGGAAGCTCTGGAGGCATTTGCATAAAAAGTGGGGGTTATGAAACATAGTCATTTTGTAGCCATTACAAATCACATTCTACCTGCTGTAACAAGAAGCCGTATAGCATAGCTATACCTAACCATCTCTCATTACCGCCACACCACAAGCCTAATGGCAACTTAGTGCACTAAATTCACCCTGAGACGGAGAATGTGGGTGGAAAATGCAGATGGGCAGTAGATTAGTAAAAAAAACTGAAGGTGGCACAAGGCTGTTTACTGTGTGAGCTACAGGTAATGAGATATATGACAGGAAATCAGCGGCTGATGATCTGATTTAGAGTGTATGATGGAGAGACACAGAAAAACACTGAAAAGACTGAGGGTAGTTATGGCATGGGGAATTGATCAACTCTGAGTAATAAATGTCCAAACACCAAAAACTACATTTTAAAAATAATTCTGTGTTAGATGTGATTCAATACATTTTTAAAGGAATAGTTCACCCAAAAATGACAATTTGCTAAAATATTTACTCACGCTCATGCCAGATTTGGAAAAATGTACATTTACATCACTTGCTCACCATTGGATCCTCTGCAGTGAATGGGTGCCGTCAGAATGATAAAAACAAACAGCTGATAAAAACATCCACAAGTCCACAAGTAATCCGCACCACTCCAGTCCATCAATTAATGTCTTGTTAAGCCAAAAGTTGAGTGTTTGTAAGAAACAAATCCATCTTTAAGACATTTTTAACTCCAAACCACTGCTTTTGGCTAAAATACGAGTCCTATATCCATAATATTGCTTTCTCCAGTTAAAAAGTCGTCTCATCTGAATCAGGAGAGAAATATGCACAGATCAAGCACTGTTTACGAGCAAAACCAGTCCAAAGCAGCTCTAAACAAATGTGACTTTTGCACTGGAAGAAACGTTATGGACAGGTTTTTTGGCCAGAAGTGACGGTCTAGAGTTAAAAGTCCTTAATGATAACTTGTTTCTTACAAACACGCGTCATTTCACTTCACAAGACATTGATGGAATGGAATGGTGTGGATTATTTGTGGATTATTGTGATGTTTTTATCAGCTGTTTGTTTTTATCATTCTGACGGCACCCATTCACTACAGAGGATCCATTGGTGAGCAAGGGATATAATGCTCCATTTCTCCAAATCTGTTATGATTAATAAATAAACTCATCTACATTTTGGATGACCTGAGGGTGAGTACATTTTCAGCACATTTTCATTCTTGAGTGAACTATTCCTTTAAGAAACACAAAGCATTGTAGGCAATAAGAAAACAGTTGCACAATGCTGTGAGAGTTAATCTATGCTGATGTGGGTTTTTTTGTCAATTCAGAGATCCATTATAAAAAATATTATTTTTCCATGAAGCTCGCTCAATTTTCTTTCCCTTTTTTTTTTTTAAACCTTTAACAGTAATGGCTACAATTGTTTTGAAGTGGCTGTTTTGAATTAAAGGCTTGAATGACATCTCAAACCTCAGATAATGGTTGTTAACAGCTAGCTATGTGTTATCATAAAGATTATTAGCTCAAACTTGAGAAATCAAAATAACAGCCATCAGTCTGGGGCATCTAAATGTTTGTCTGTTACAGTTGGCTGTGATTAAGAAGGGAAGTGTTGCTCGGCGTCTCCCATAGCTGTGGTCTTGCTTGTAAAAAAGTGGAGCTTCTGTTTCATTAATAGTGTGTTTTGGCAACACAATTTAACTTTTAACTAAGAGTTTTCAAACAATAAACTCCTAATTTGCTGCTTACTGCTTACAGTAAGTAAGGTAGTTATTTGTAGTAGTTATGTTTCGGTATTGGGTAGTGTTGAGGGATCTATATGGTCATGCAGAATAAGGTGCTTTATAAGTACTAATAAACAGCCAATGTGCTAGTAATATGCATGTTAATAAGCAACTAGTTAAAGGGGTCATATGATGCTTTTTTAAAGATCATTATTTTGTGTATTTGGTGTAACAGAATATGTTGACATGCTTTAATGTTCAAAAAACACATTATTTTTCAAATACTGTACATTATTGTAGGTCCTCTATGCCCCGCCTCTCTCAAACACTTCGTTTTCTACAAAGTCCCTCCTTCAGACAAG
>NW_015654553.1:281082-284059 GCF_001515625.1 Sinocyclocheilus rhinocerous
GTGGCAGAGTCTTAACTTTGATAAAGAATATCTCTTTGGTTTTGAGACTTTAGTCTTTGCAACTTCGGGGATCTTATCTATGCACAATCAGCTTGTAACACTCCAAAGAGAAAGGAAAACTTGAAATCGCATCATATGACCCCTTTAATAGGGAATATGTGTTCCCTAATCTAAAGTGTTACCAATTTTTCATACATGGTTCAACTTGTTTCCCCTTCAACATGTTGAGATGTTGTTATCTAATGCCATTACACATACATTTGAAATGTGCCTTAACCCTATAAAGCCTACTGTATCATTTGATACACAAATTTCGAAATTATCAACATGATCAAAACTAAAAAAAAATGTTGTACACAATCTACTTGTTTATAATTAGTTAGATCATTTTTTAGCAAGTAAAAGTATAATTTTAGTATCATTCTGAAAATGTCCAACTTTGGTTGTGGTTCACATGTCTTTTTGCTGTGAAATTAATGATTCATAGAAAGTACAAGTAATTCATAGAAACATCATGTACATAGAAAGTACAAGTAAGAATAACTGTTATATTGTTAGTAATATTAAAAGATGAACACTAACTGAACTGAAACCACTTATCTCATACATCATCTTTAGAAAAATGATGTTAAAATGTATCAAATATGATCCATCTGGCTTTTGAGGAACATTTATTTGTTAATCTTTCCTTTGCATTACATTTTATGTTTTGCCAACAATAAAACTACCGAGCTTTGATCCTAAATCTAAGCATTTAAATATAAAAATACAGCTTTCTTAAATTTATTAAACCATATTATTGGGATATATAACTGATATTTCTATCACGTTACAAACTATCAGAATTGTATCACTTTTTGGCCATATAAATATCAGCATCTGCACTAAATTGCATATTTTTTCTTCATTTCGTGGTTTTTCCTCTTCAAGTTCCACTATATGCATATTCTCATACTATATGAGCTATAAAAGCCTGATATGATGAAATATGAAATATGATACTCACATTCATTTATTTATATGACATCAGGGTGAGTAAATGACGATACAATATTCATTATGGATGAACTATCCATTTAAGTATTTTCACAAGGTTTGCAGCATTACTTACACACTGAACGTGTGTTTACTGGTACACTCTTAAACAACGTGTTGAACTTTTACCCTTCAAATCTGTGTGAAGCTATCAGAGGGAATAACACATATTGTTGGCATGATCATTTTTGAATGGACTCTTCTGACAGCGGCTCTCCTGCTGCTTCCTGATTACCCAACACTCTCCTCATTTTTCCTGTTCTCTGGCTGATAAATTCAGCTGCATTGTCTTCCTGTTACTGTTTTAAGGGACCCATCTCACATGTGTGGCATATCGTTTCCCCTTCTCACAGACTTAAATCTGTTTGGATTACAGCCTCTGATCACTTAAGGAGATTGTGCATGTGTTTATTTGTAGAGGAGTGGAAGAAAGTCTTATAAGAGCCTCACATGAGGAAAACAAATATCTGCATTTTTCAAAAACAAATGTCAATTTAGTCTTGCCATTTTCTTTCCAAGTACCTCATCATTTACTCATTTCCATGTTGTTCCAAACCCAAATTACATTTTTTATTTCATTGGAACACAAAACAAAATGTCCAAGCTGCTATTTTTCCATACGGTTCAAAAGAAATGGAAAAAGAGTAGCTGGAAAAGAACAGCTCGTACACAGAGAATAGAAAGTCATTCAGGTTTGGAATGACATGAGGGTGAGTAATTTCTGGGTGAACTATCCCTGTAAGCTGACAGCTTAAAAACTGTTCGTTTAAATTAGTTATGTTAGCTTTACTGTTAAAAAAAGTGCTGTGCTGTGAATCCTCTGAGGTTTCTGAAGCACACAGAGACCAAGAGACGGCAGAGAATATTGAGAACACTGTGTCAGAGCTGTCAGCACACTGGGATGATCCATCCTCTGTTTTGCTGACACTGAATTTCAATGTGGTTTGTCCTGCTAGCCAAACTAACACGTAATCCCTCAGGCCATAAAGACGTTGAGGTTTAGCCTGCCAATCTCACACACACCTGTGCTTGTTGTACTGTCACACACCTGTATGGCTACATTTGGCATCAAAACATCATGTCATGCCTTAAAGCTGAAGTGTCACTAGGTTCACCAAAAAAATATATATATACAGTGGTGTGTATATATATATACAAAGTGTTGGCCCCCTTCCTGATTTCTTATTTTTTTGCATGTTTGTCACACTTTAATGTTTCAGATCATCAAACTAATTTAAATATTAGTCAAAGATAACACAAGTAAACACAACATGCAGTTTTTAAATGAAGGTTTTTATTATTAAGGGAAAACAAAATCCAAAACTACATGGCCCTGTGTGAAGAAGTGTTTGCCCCCCTGTTAAAACTGTGGTTTATCACACCTGAGTTCAATTTCTCTAGCCACACCCAGGCCTGATTACTGCCACACCTGTTCGCAATCAAGAAATCTCTTAAATAGGACCTGCCTGACAAAGTGATATGTATCAGTTATATGTGTGGTTCTACTACACATATATTTATGTATGGACAATAAAACATTTAAAACAAATTATTTAATGAGCAACTTTTGTACTGTACATTTTTCTGAATCCTTTTGGAATACTGGTATCATGGAATTAATCAGTTGATACTCTTGTATTTATGAACATTGGCATTGTTTTCAATTGCATTTGTTAAATGCAGTTGGTCCATTTACTTAATTTGAAATTATTACATTTCATTCGGTTCTGACTTTTGGTTCCAACTCGTTTCAAATGATTGCATAATGTGTAAAAAAAACTGCACTTTAAAATCTTACTATATGAATAACCTTTATGTGTCGTGCAGTTGTGACCTAATTAGAGAGTCGGACTTGTAACCCAAAGGTCACGGGTTCGAGTCTCAGTACCGGCAGGGACCAACTGCTCCCTGGGCACCTGTGTGTGTGTGTGTGTGTGTGTGT
>NW_015654553.1:285491-298946 GCF_001515625.1 Sinocyclocheilus rhinocerous
TGTGTGTGTGTGTGTGTGTGTGCGTGTGTGTGTGTGTGTGTGTGTGTGTGAGTGAGTGTTTGTTCACTGCTCACTGCTGTGTGTACACTTGCATGGGTTAAATGCAGAGCACAAATTCCAAGTGTGGGACACCATACTTGGCTACATGTCACATCACAATATTTTGTTTGCCATGGGACACAAAAGTAGTTTTCTCAAAATGCTGTTACTAAATACACCAAAATATAAATGTGCAATATAAAATGCTTTAAATAAATGATGGTGATTACACATCTGTCTGTTACAAGGGATAGTTCACACAAAAATGAAAATTTGCTTAAAAAAAAATAAAAAAAAACATTTACTCACCCTCAGGCCACCCAAGATGTAGATGAGTTTGTTTCTTCATGGGAACTGTTTTAGAGAAATTAAAAACAAAATTAAAAGACATTGACTGATGGACTGGAGTGATGTGGATTACTTGGAGATTATTGTGATATTTTTATCAGCTGTTTGGACTCTCATTCTGACGGCACCCATTCACTGCAGAGGAACCAATGTTCAGCATGTTTTCATTTTGGGGTGAACTATTCCTTTAACTATATTGTCTTTTGCAGTGAATCATTAATGAAAGTCGATTTTCCAAAATTCTTGTTTAGTTTTTGGTTGTCTGAAATGATGGACAGATAATCAGCTCCACAGTATCCAGACGTTGTGTGAAGTTTCCTCCTCTCAGGGATGTGATGTGGCGGCTGTAATAAGTGGCAGGGTGGCTGACATATGGGAAGGAGGGATGAAGCAGACTCGAGAGGGTTGTGAGCAGAGGTGAAAGTGACTCATCTCAGGCTTTGAGAATTTGTAAAAAATGAGCAGAGAGACGGCATCTTATCTCACTGATGAATATGTGCCAGATGGCAAATTGGGAGGTGATGGCAACAGACTGAGACAGTCACCGCACCTGAAGGGCAGCGGAAAACACACTGGAATCGTTCATAATATCAGAGCATGTTTCTAAAGTTTTGAGGGGCCCCCGAAGACCTGATAAATTAGGATATTAGTATGTTTGTTAGGATGTCTTCCTGGAGCAATAATATCTCACTGAATCATGCTCACAAACTCACCTGCAGCTTTAACATTTCAAGCACATTAAACCATAACTGCACCAATGAAATGAATCTCATAGGGGTGAAATGAGACAGGTTGTCCTTTAGGCAAGAAGAAATTAAGTACAGGCATGGTTATTGTAATTAACTAAACTAATGAAAAACATCTACATTACTTAAAATAAATTAACTGAAATGAAAAATGTAAACGTATTATATTTCAGCTAGCTGCCAAAGCAACATTTCTCAGTTTGATTTAGTTTAAGCTTAAGTACTCAAATAACTAATAATAAAAAAAATGACAAAAACATGCAACAAAATTACTCAATTTTTAACTAAATTTAAAATGAAAACCATATAAAAATGAAATCTAATTCAAAATATTAACAAAAAATATATATAATAGCATATCAATGACACTACAATAACAGAATGAAGCTGTGAAATGATCTGAAGCCTGTAACATATATATATATATGCATTAGAAATCAAATGTGACATTGAATATAACACTGTATCTCAGGATGAAATGGTACTTCATGAAAAAATGGAACACTGTAAAAATATTTTTTTCAAGTACATTATTGATATTTTTTTTAATTATTTGTGAAATGACTTACAATCTGAGTGAGAACTGTCTCAGTAAATCCTACACCAATTTTTTTCTTTTTTTTTCACTTTCAGTTTCAGTTTTTTAACACTACTTTAATCCAAAATAATGGTAATTGCAATTAAATGCAATTTTTTTTTTTAAAATTGTTGACTGTTTTACAGCTAATCTCCAGTTATATTTGATAGAAAATCAACCCTCTACAGTCACACACTGGCAAATAAATCTAACTATTTTTTGTAGTTTATATGACAGGCTTTTGACACCCACAAATATTATTATATATTATATACCTTTTATATTATATTTTAAGAAGATACTTATAGAGATTATAGATTAAGAAGTTACATTCGTATGTGATACAATTTGAAAGCATGATAACTTTAATAATTAGAAACTCAAATCAGTACTTACAGAATACGGTACTTTAGACATGATTGGTCATTAAATATGTTTTACAATATATGAAATAGGACTTCTGCTACTACTAATCTATCACTAGCAAGTGAAATATAACAATGTACTAGCCAATGGCTAAAGACAAACAATATTTAGTTGCCTGATGTGAAATGTGGTTGCATATGCAAGTGATTTACTCGCATTGTGCAGGTTTGAAAATGTTAATAACAATAATAATGCATTGAAGTAAATCTTAAATGAGACAACCAAACCTGCCCACATCAAACTATAAAGCACAATTTATATTTGCACTACACTGGCTACTATTTGAGGGGTTTCTCTGTCCTGGACGTTACCCCTCTGTGGTTCTATACGGGCTGAGCTCCAAGAAGGATTGTGTGAAGCTAATAAAGTCCAAGTCCAGGTCCTCCCTCTGCATCCGTCCCAGAGAAAGCCTAATCCCGTTAGCTGTGCTTTCTCATGGATAATCCCTCCACTTCCCACCTGGCCGTCCTTCAGCCTCAGCCTCTCTCTGGGATGACCGTCTTCTGCTGAACACTGCAGGTAAAATCTGAGTCTGCCAACATTTAACAAGCAAGACTCTGAAATATTCATAGTAATGTCCATTTGATAGGCACACATTGTGAGTGTTTTTTTGTTTTTTTTTAGTATGGGATTTTGTTTACTGTTTTATGGTTGATTTTTCTCTACACTGTAAAAAAAATATTTTTTTTAATTTATAAATAAAAGATTATTGGAGTACGTTTTACAAGAAAATTTCATGTTTAATTCAATGCGTTAATTTCCGTTTCTTTGTAATTAATTGTGAAATTTACAAGCACTTTATGAGTGAAAATTATTTCTACACCAATCTTTTTTAGTGTATTTGTGTGGGTCATAACAACCTGATCAGTTTTTGAAAAAGTTAAGGTAAAGAACGACAAATTATTTTGGTAACGCTTTACAATAATGTCCCATTGGTTAACATTAGTTAATGCCTCAACTAACGTTAACTAACAATGAGCAATACAGTATTCTTTTTTTTACCTTTTTTTTATTTATTTTTTTACAATATTTATGAATCTTTGTTAATGTTAGTTCATTGTAAGTTCATGTTAGTTCAGACACATAAATAACAACTTTTGGTTTTAATAATATATTAGAAAATGTTGAAATTTACATTAATTAAAAGCTTTAGAAGTATTTTTTAGAAGTATTTAATTGTTAGTTCATATTAACAAATAACTAATGTTAAAAAATGGAACCTTTATTGTAAAGCGTTTTCTATTAATTGGAAATAAAATAAAATAAATTGTATGATGATATTTAATATAATAATATTTACCAACATATTAATATTTAAATTTTACATATGATATTATTATCATCATATTTACCAGAATATTTAACTGAATTTCCATGCCATAAATGTCCAGAAATGTAACTTGTAAGAATACTTGAGTTGAAGTGGGTCACAGCTCATTTCCTCGTGTCAACCCGTATGAACCTCCTGACAGCTGGTTTGACTAGCAGCAAATCATCTCCTCCATGGCTCAGTGTTTTCACCATCTGCTCCGAGCCTCTTCTGCATCCTGCATTTCACTCATAATCATGCAACTGTTCTTCTTCGTTTGGCTCGGTGTTTATGTGAAGTTGTGTTTCTATTGGCTGTGCTGCACATGGATTGCTGCTAAAACAGAATCTGATCATTGGACCAAACAGGATTGGAGGAGTTTTAAGTGAATGACGATTTAAAATCTGCGGTTGTGGGAGTGTATAGTCTTGGTTTGAATGCATTCAAAGCAGATCGCATGTCTGATGTTGTACAGCGCAGTGTCTGACCTGGAATAGAGCGTTAACAGAGCCCACCAGTAAGACCACCGCAAAACAAAGTGCTCTCCATGCGTCCATCTTTCTCTGTTCAGGTGTAAAGTGGAGCAGTGTGGGCAGACAGGTAAAGCTGGCCTGGTCTGTTTCCACAGGTGTTCAAGCTAGGAGAGATTAGGGTCAGATGCATTTACCAGTGATTAACAGTGACTCAAGCCGACACAAACAGCTATGATCCCACTGGCGCAAAACCCCTGTGACCAAGAGCGAGAAACAGTTAGATTGGTTTCAAATTAAGACAGGTGCTGTACGCAAATTCAAATTCAACAAATTCATACCTTGTTTTGTTTTTTATTCAGTGGCAGAAACAGGCTTCTATGTTAAAACTACTCTCATGCTACTTGAAAATGTATATTGAGGCTTTTGTACTCCCCAACACTGCTTTTTGGACGGTTCTTTTTCAATATCTTAAACATCCTTATTTGACTTTGACACCTGCTGTGTTGATCTGTATTTGACAGCATGTTTAGCTGGGTGATAAAGGTTGTTCCCCAGCCTCCAGCATCTCCTGGGAAGCTGGCAGAGGAGGACCAGACCAATGCTTCCACTGCAGCACCAGTGAGTGTGAGTTTGTGTTCATGTATGTCCATTGAGTCACCTTTCACAGTTTAAGCATCTCTTCACTGTCTCTGTACTGTTCTTTAGGATGTGACGAAAAAAGAGGAAGTAAAACAAGGTAACTATGCACTCTATCAAATTTGACAGCAGTTTTGATCAATGACCAACGCTGAATCACAGAAAAAATACAGACCTGAGAGTACTGTTCATTTATTTTTCATGATGTTATTTTACAGAAACTTCCAAGCCAACGGAGGAGGTCTCAGAGGAAAACAGGTGATGTTATGTTTGTGTGTTTGTGTGTGTGTGTTTGTGTGTGTGTGTGTGTGTGCGATCAGTGTCTCTAGATGCTGTAATCCTGCCAGACCTAATTACTGCTCTCTATCCCTCCTTTCTCTCTATCCCTCCTACTCTCTCTCTCTCTCTCTCTCTCTCTCCCACTCTGTCTCTCTCTGTCTCTGTCTCTGTCTCTGTCTCACTCCAGCTCTCAGAGTAGGGTTTTGAGTTGGCTCTCTCATGGGTTCAGCAGTGCTCTCCCTCAGCCAGTAAACTCCTCTAAACTGGCCAACAGTGAAGTTAAGGTATTTTCATGACTCCTGTCGTGTACATTCACAGAATAAAGTTGAAAATCGAAATAATCATTTTTGTGAGCTAAAGCAAATTCAAAAATAAAAAATGCCTAATTTTTGAGATTGTAATGCATAAAGAAATACTTATTAAAAAGATGAATTTTTCGGTTTAATTCAAAATTAAGTAGTCTGACCATCTTTCATTCTTACTGTAATCTTTCATTATTATTTACAATTATTTCTATAGTTACTTTGTTATTTCTTAGTTTTTATACATTAATCTGAGCTATGTTTTTTGTTGACACAAAAACAATGATGGTTTTAAAATGAATGAACAACCTCAGTTAAGGTGACAGTATCCAACAGGCAAATGGAGATGTTTCTTGGGTAATTGTACTTCATTACCTAAATTGAGTCAAATTTTTTTAGATAATGTGCTGTATTTAATTACTATTGAAACACAATACTTGCAATCTTACTCAATTATATTTGCAAGGCAAAAATACTTTTTAGTCCTTACAATTTTTTTAGATCGCCAGTGTGTGCAAAGTACATATTTTACAAGTTATTGTGACTTACATTTTTTGCTGTTTTTGTTGCTTTAATGAGGATAGAACTTGTTTTGGTGTGTACCATGACACAAATGCAGTCATTTGTCATTATGAAGAGACACCTTCTTCAGACATCATAACTTTGAGATAAAGCAATGCATACTATTTTTAGACATGGCTGAAAATAAATGAACTTAACTCAAGTGGGAACACAGTCAAAGTGTCAAAAATAATTTGTTTAACAAGTGGCAAGTTTCAAGACAGATGTTTAGTTTAACATCTGGTGTGTTGTGTCCTGAAACAACATTTAAAAAGAGAGAAAAACAGGTTTTGTAAACAATTTTAAAGTTGCTGTGATGAGAAATTCTCTTTCATTTCTTGATTTAATCAGTATGTTTTTGAAGCCAAGAAAAGAATGTAATTGTGTCCTGAAACAACATTTAAAAAGAGAGAAAAACAGGTTTGTAAGTATTGTAAACAATTTTAAAGTTGCTGTGATGAGAAATTCTCTTTCATTTCTTGATTTAATCAGTATGTTTTTGAAGCCAAGAAAAGAATGTACCCTTTTTTTTTTCAAATTGCTACTTTGAATTTTTATTTTTTTAATGGAACCCTTTTTTTTATTATTTGTGAACTAATTTCAAGCAATTTAACAATGTTTTTTTTGTTTTTGTTTTTTTTTTACCATGGATTGAACAGCATGAGGAGAATGCAGTGAGCAGCAGGTATAGTTTCAATCATATGGATTCAGTTTTATTTTGTATTCTTATGTTGTTTGCCGCATCTTCATTATGTGAGAATACTTGTGTATTTCACATCTGTATCTGTGTGTGTGTGCCTGTTAAATGAATGTTTTGATAAGTATCACATATTTTTCCATCACTGTATCATGGACCGCAGTAACACATCGGACCAGTGAGTAGCTTATATTAGGTCATGCACAAACATCCAAAGCTTTGTTGCAGACCAGCATGGAGAGTTTTTGCATGCTACACACGCAAAAGACTTTATTCCACTGAGCTGTATTTCCATATTAACAGCTCAAGGCAAAAGACCCTCATGCCGAACAGACATAAGCATTATAATATGCAGACTGGCTTCCCTAGAACATACAATGTTATATATATAGGGCCTATATATACATACATATTCATCTACAAGAGCACTACTGAAATGGAACCTTTTTTTTTTATTATTAGCATTGGTTCCTGCTTCACTGGCGCCCGCTGGGCAGACCTGTTTGTTTTTACATTCCCTTGCTGCCATCTAGAGTTGACTTATAGCAAAGCAGCTTATTTACATGCATTCACATTCTCACTCATGCCCAGAGCAGCTGATGGACTTTACTGTATCTCTTCTTTCATCAGGGCTGGAATGATAGGCTGGATTGTGCAGGGACTGGGAAAAGTGGTTCCACAGCCAGATGAGAAATACAAGGGTCACACAGAGCCAGAGGAGGTCACTGAGGTATAGACACACACCGCACACATTCACTAATCCCATAAGACACTGCGGCTTTCTGCATTCTGATTATTTATTTGGTTATTTACCAAGTCAATATTTATAATATTTCCTCCTACAAGTTTACTGGGTTTGCTGCAGTTTACTACATAAGCTTATTAGTTAAGCATGTTATAATTTGTAATGCATATTAATGACTAAATTTGTATGCTGTTCATGGACATTTGTGATTAAGAAGAATGATCATTCATGTGTTTAATATTCCAGTCATTTCAAATAAAATTTAATTACAATTAATCTTTTATCTCTTTGGCTACTAAGCATTTGAATATATATATATTTTTTTTGTTTTGTTTTGTTTGTTTGTTTTGTTATTTTAAAATGTGAATTATTATAAAAACAAGATTTACCTTTACCAAAAAATGTATTGTTATTAACAAAAAAACAAAAAAAAGATTTTGTTATTAGATTAAAATTTAGGAACAATGACTCTACGAAGATTTTTTAAATATTTTATTTATTAGTTTATTTATTTATATACTTACTTTAGATTACATTTTAATGTTAATGTTAATGGAGTTAATTTTTTGAGTTAGAGATTTTAGAGTTAATGGAGCACTTCAGGGCCACAGACACCAGTCTCAAAAGTGTCTTTAGGTTTTCTGTGAGCTTCTGTGAGAGTTTCATTGCATTTCCATTCAGCTTGCAGTTCCAGTGGTTAAAGTGGATCCTCCAGTAAGTACAGTGTTTTTGGAGCAAGCTACAGTATGTCAGAATCAAGCTCGCTGTTCCCTCCTCTGTCCCACAAGTTAACTTTAAAGGGGCCATATTCTACACTTTTCATCAGCACATCATTAGGGCAGGACAAGTTGCTGAATATGTGCTGATATTTAAATCTGGGTGGTCCAATGTTAACAGTGGTTCATCTAAATGATCCATTTTTTCAGTTATATTAAATGGTCTGTGAATTTTTATTCTCAATATTGGAAGATGTCTACGTACTGTTCACATTAAGACTGCACAATCATATGTCCCCTTTAAGTATGAGGTGATATACAGAGATATTCATTCCAGTTATTTGGTCTACAAACTCCACCACAAGAGTGGGTCCCGTCAAAATGAGAGCTGCTAGGGCACCAACTATCTTCCTTTGATCCTCGCCTGCGTTTCTGTCTGCTCACAGTAATCAGCCGATTTGAATACATGTAAGCAAGAACCATTTATACCAACTAGTCCAAAATGCTGAAAATGAATTATTTCTGCTTCATTCCTTACATCTATGTTATCATCACAGTATATAGTATTACAACAGATTACGGTTTGTAAACACAAGCTGATTGCTGCAGGACTGAGATTTTCAGGACTGTTTTGGGCAGTAATAGGTTGAGTCTTCAAAACGAATCCCTCTTATCAAGAAATAGTCATAATTTGAGCTTCATTGCCTTTCAGATATTTTAAAGTTTCCTGCTATATTCTATAACCGTCCTGCTATAACTATGGTAAAACCCTGCTGCATCAAAAACATCAGATGCTTGCATGGCTAGCAGCTTAAAACGGGCATGCTTGCTTACAAATGTGGTGTTTCTTCAACCTTAACCTTTATCAAAACTAACGCTTTGTTCAGTGAAGATCACATAAAACTTTATTTATTTATTTATTTATTGCTGTCGTGCTATTTTTTTCAAATGCTTTTCATGTATATTTTGTTTTACTTATCACAGCCCGACTTTGAATTTTAAAATATGTTATTAATAAATAACATAAAATTAAAAACCATGTGAAATAATGAGTGAAATAATCATAACTATTTCAATACTTAGTGTGTGAAAAATTTTCAATAATACTGGTTACAAATTTTACACAAATTATGTCTAACCATTGTAAGATAAAATAGACACATGATGTGTTAAATATAAATATGTGAGATAAAATAAATAAATGTAACACTTTAGTATAGGGACCAATTCTCACTATTAACTAGTTGCTTATTAGCATGCCTATTATTAACATATTGGCTGTTTATTAGTACTTATAAAGCACATATTCTGCATGACCATATTCTACATCCCTAATCCTACCCAATATTTATTTTCTACAGTTTGTAAGTTTACAAAGCCAAATGTGCCTGAGGTTGAAGAAACACCGATATATACTTAAAAACCTTCTCGCAAGCATTTTTATAAATGAATGACACTTGAAATAATATAGACAGATAAAAACTGAAATGCAAGCCAATCAAGAGCACCTGGCCCTTTAATTTTCACACCAATATTAAATCAGGGCTACGTACAGTAAGAGTTCTTTGTGTTTCTCGTCTCTTTACAGGTGCAAGAGGTCAAAGCCGTTCGTGGTGAGTCCAGCCTCTTGATAGACATATAGAACAGTATCAACTTTGGCTTAAAGAATTTGCATTGCAAAGAGTTGATGAGAGAGGACACAACACATGTGACAGGATTCTCACTCTCACCAGATGCTGAGCCACTGCCTCATATTCCTGTGGTGGAGGTTGTGTCTGATGAGGACCCAGACACTGCTAATGTGCCCTTCTCTCCCAGGTATATGTTAATCAGCTGTCAGAAGCTAATCTGACCGCTCATTCTGGTTGAACTCTTTTAATCTATCTTTCTCTTTCAGAGTAATAGAATGGATTAAGCATGGTTTTGAGAAGGTAGTTCCACATTCTCCTGTCCATCTTCATCCTCCCGCTGCTACAGAGGCACCCGCCCAGAAGGCTGCTTCTGCTCCTGTGACTCCCTGCAAACAAGAGCCAGGTAACATTTTTAAAAAATCAAGAATGCACGTTTGGGCTTCCTTGGCGATAGAGTGGTCTGCATGTGACTTTTTTTTTCTATTTAGCACCTGCACCTGCACCAACACCTGCTCCTGCACCTCCACCACCGCCTGCACCTGCACCTGCGCCAGCACCTCCACCTGCACCTTCATCTGCACCTGCAGCTCCTGAGCAGCCTAAAGTAGCTGAGGATTCCAAAGGCACAAAGTAAGTGTTTATCTGCTTCCCTTATGATGTCTGTATAATGTTAACCAACCAAACTTTGACACCTTGGTTAAATATACATTGTTTAATTTGTTTAGTTTGTTTATTTGTTTGTTTCTTTTTGTGTTTTGTGTTTTGTGTGTTTTGATTTGATTTGCATTTGTATTGTTCATTGTTGTTGTTGTTTTTTTGGTGTTTGTTTAGATTTGAGCTTTTGTTTTGGGTTTTGTTTTATTTTGTGTGGAGTTTTTTTCCGTTTTTGTTTGTTTTTTTGTGCTTTGTTGTTTTGTTCTGAGCTTTTGTTTTCTGTTTGTTTCATTTTGTTTGTTTTGCTTTTTCTGTTTTTGTTTGTTTTATTTTGTGTGTGTTTATTTATTTTTGTTTGTTTTGTGTTTTCATTTTCATTTTTGTTTTGTTTTTTGTTTGTTTTGGGTTTTGTGTGTTTAGTTTTTGTTCTGCAGTTGTATTGTTTTTGGTTTTAGTTTTGCGTTTGTTTTTGTTTTTGCCTCGTGTGTTTTTTTGTTTTGTTTGTTTGTTTGTTTTTGGGGGGGGGGGGGTTATTTTTATTTTTTGTCATTTTTTTGTGTTTGTTTTGGCTTGTTTTAAATGTTTTCTATTTGTTTTGTTTTGTTTATTTGCTTTGTGTTTTCATGTTTGTTTTTGTTTTCATTGTTGTTTGTTTTGTTTTTGTATTGTTTTTGTGGTTTTTTTGTGTTTTTAGCTTTGGGTGTTTTGTTTGGTTTTTGCTTTCATTTTTGTTTGTTTTGTTTTGTGTGTGTGTGTGTGTGTGTGTGTGTGTGTGTGTGTGTGGTGTGTTTATTTTTTTGTTTGTTTTTCTTTTCAAAATTATTTATTTATTTTAATTTTACATTTTTATAATTTAATAGATTTTTGATCTTTAATTAACTCATGAACCTCAGTTTGGCAAACCCTGTCCTAGGGTATTTGTTAATTATTACTTTAAGCATCACAACAGAAAAAAAAATACGGTATGGTCAATAATACCCACACAAACTGTATGATATATAATGTACTATATTATTGGAATATTATAAGTACTGTTTAAGAATGACTGTATTGACCTGATCAGGTACACTATGATAGCCTAAAAGGCATTTTTGATCAGGCTTTATGTATCAGGAAGGTTTGTGTGTGTGTGTTGTGTTCATTTTTTTGTTTGTTTTTCATTTCATTTCATTTTTTGGTTTTTATGTTGTTTTGTTTCATTTTGTTTGTTTTTGTTTTGTGTTTTGTTTTCTTGTGTTTTTTTGTTTTGGTGTTTTGTGTACATAACATATTTGAAACATTTTATTGTTTGGATAAATGTAAAATGTTTTTACATATAATTAAGTCTAATAACATGCACTATATTTCATTTATTTTCAAGTGTGGTTGGCTGGATTGTACAGGGGTTCGGACGCATCATACCACAACCAGTACTGAAACCAAAAGAGGTAAGCTGTAAGCACACTGTCCCCTTTAAAGTAATGTAATGTATGTAAAAAGAAAGAAAGACTTCACTGCTAGACTTCCATTTACCTATTTCCTCTGTGTTTATTTGCAGGACAGCTGTGATGTCGTTCAAAACGGTACGTTTTTTTTTTTTTAGCACGTCTTCACACGCATAAATATAATGAATGCAGACAGTTTTGTAGGACAAAGTGTTTTGTCACCCAAGATTATATATTTGAATATATCAGAGGCACTGCAATTCTCTCACTGCTTATTTGTAGGTGGAGGTGTTAACTCGGCTCCTCTTCTCCTTCTGTTTCAGGGGAGAAGGCCATTAAAGCCCCTTAAACATAAGGAGAAGACGACTGGGAAAGTCATTACCTCCACACAGAGACAGCAAGAGATGTTCAGACAGACACACAAATACACAGAAATTCTCTAGTTCCATACAGCTACTGTACATCAGCTTTGAACATTTGTAGCAGTTCAAAGTGCTTTTCCACGTAATCTTCCTTGCTGATTTGTGTTAGCTATATTACAGATTAGCATGCTGGCTTGTTAATTTTGATGATTGTTTAGTGCTTTGATGATTAGGCTACCTCACAGAGACATGCAGTAAACACACAGTGGCCCAGTCAGAGTTTACAATGTCATTTACTGCTTATTTACTGTCTACATTTGCACTGTCAGCATCATTAAACATTAAACATTTCCGCCTTCGATTGGTCAGATAGTCTAGCCCCAAACTTGTGTGCTGGATTTCATAAGCACCACAGAGCCACAGTGTTCACTCTTTTTGAGGAAATCAACTTACTAAAGTTGTCTATGAATGTTAAACCAGGACAGGAGAAAGTATTTCAACATATAAAAATGTTTCAACTTTAACACTGCTTTTAATGATTTTCTTATTTTCCAGTACAAATATCTAAACCTTCTTCAATCAAGACACAAGCAAAATAACATAATATATTAAGTCTTGTTGTCTAAAAAATAATTTCTGATTAATTTGAGAAAAAAAAATCTGCCGAAAGGATAAGAAAAATAAATGTAATTCAAAGGAAAACAAGTTTATTTTTCTTACCCCATTGACAGATATTTTTTCTTGTTTTAAGCATAAACTTGCTTCATTTTGATAAATTTTTCTGAAACAAGACTTGATAACTTATGTCATTTTGCTTCTTAAGTATATGTATGTTGAGTTAAGAACATTTTTTGCAGGGTCAAAGAGCACAGTTATATGCAATATTGTTGCCATAAAACAAAAAAGAAAAAGAAATACCATAAATCCCCGTGCCACTAAATGCGTTTGCCAATATCTATTGCCTGCTATAAAAAGCAAGAGTTAGTCTAAATGCTTTGAAAAACAAAAACCATGAGCTGATTTGCCATGCTGAGGATGTTAGCAAAGCCACTGTGCGTGATTCATCAATATCAGGCTTCACTACAGCAAGGTGGAACATTCTTATGCTATATGTATTGATGTTATTTATGTTTATGTTTTATTGTAAAAGGCTATTGCTAACACAACACAGGCAGCTACCTTACTTTGTCCGCTGTATGAAATCAATAATAAATAAATGATTTCAAAAAGCAGATTGTTTGTTGTGTGGTCAGAGGAGAAATATCTAAATTGCTTGCAAAATTGTATGTGGAAGAAGCACTAGACTGCAGCTAAAATAATTTCATTCATTTTTAAAATACATTTCTGTTTCAGTAAATTTGAACACTTTAGGACATATGCTGTAGGTGTTATATCAAACAGATTTTTAAACAGTTCTTGCAGATTACAAAATGTGCAAATTTTGCAATTGGGGTCTAAATGTGTTGCTTTTCGATACCTAATACAGACATACAATGCATTATTAGGATTAATGATTAAAAAAAAAAAAAA
>NW_015654553.1:299197-309660 GCF_001515625.1 Sinocyclocheilus rhinocerous
AAAAAAAAAAAAAAAAAACAGCTGACAATTGCCCAAAACCCCTCTAAAACCATCCAAAACCTAAACAGACCAGTCTAATCTGCTTGGACATGCTTGGAGTCCAGCAAACCAATTTGGGCTCCAGTGGGATCAATGCTATAATGCACAGTTTTTCCCATGCACTGGAATTGAATCTACATGCTTCAGATTCTGAGAATACCACGTCAATTGTGATGCATTGATACAAAAATATTCAGTAGAAAAGGATCACTTTAAAAAGAAATATCAGTTTCTCAGCCTAATCTCTATGACCTACGAAGCATGATTTTTTTTTCCTGTTGTCGGTGCAGTCTGCATCCTGCAGGACCCGTGTGATATGGTGCTGGAGGAGGTGGACTCAGACTGGGAGGCCCAGCAGAGGGAGCAGGGCTCGGGGCAGGACGTCCAGGCTGAGGAGCAGGTGCCACAGGAGGGCTCATCCCTGCTGCAGGTGCTGCCCAATATCCTGCCGCACATGCTGGCCATGCAGGAGCAGGAGGACGCAGAGACCCAGACTGAGCGCTGGATGCCTCTCATTGAGAGCATCAAGAAGGAAGCAGAGGAGATTGCCATAGCAAACATAGAGGAGAGGTGAGAGCCAATGGTTTGGATCCCAGTGACCTTGTGGTGGATTTAACTATGTGAGGCCTGAAATATGAAATAATATTTAGAAAAATCTCAATGATGTCATTTGAAATAGAACTGTTTATTGAATCTTTAGTCATAATCTAATTTTTTTTTTAATTTGTTTTTTTCATATTTGATACCGCAGGCTTTTATGGCTCATGTAGTGTGATATAGGAGAATATAAAGCTCATAAGAGGAAAAAACACCTCAATTTTATTCTCAAACTGAGCAAAAAATATGCCGTTTGGTTCAGTTGCTGAAATTTATAAGGCAAAAGGTTAAATGAAATTCTGAAAGCTTGTAATGTAAATCAATGAAACTGTTTATTGAATCTTTAGTCATAATCTAATTTTTTTTTTTTATTGTTTTTTTTTCATATTTGATACCGCAGGCTTTTATGGCTCATGTAGTGTGATATAGGAGAATATAAAGCTCATAAGAGGAAAAAACACCTCAATTTTATTCTCAAACTGAGCAAAAAATATGCCGTTTGGTTCAGTTGCTGAAATTTATAAGGCAAAAGGTTAAATGAAATTCTGAAAGCTTGTAATGTAAATCAATGAAATCTTTGCTACAGTATAGGAGACTACTTACATAAAATACATATAAATATCAGATGTCACTCTGTCTCTCCCTATAATAAGTCTCTGTAGTTTTTATTGTGGAGGCAAAACATAATTCAATGCAATACAATGATGACTGAGACATGAATTTAACATGATTTTTCTAAAAAAAATAATTGTATGGATAATCAAGTAAACCTAAGTTGCTTCAGTCCAATAAGTGTTCATCTTGAAATATTACTAACAATACAAAAGTTATTCTCACACTTGCGTATTAAAATCAGTAAAGACACGTGAACCACAACCTGATGGTGGATATTGTTACACTAAAAGGCTTTTTACTTGTGAAGTATAAATTAGCAGATGATTGGTTTTCCTCAAAGTTTTGATCATTTTGATCATTTAGAGGCCTTAGACATTTGTACATCAAATACAGTGACTTTATATAAAAGGTTTTATAGGGTTAATAAGGGCTAGATTATATTCTATACTTTTAATGTTTTTCAAGGTTTATTGCACCAAAACCAGTCGTAGTTTAGTTTTTCACCCTCTCTCTGACCCTCAGAGTTAAATAGTCCCTGTTGCTACTGTACCTTTAAGACTTGACCTTGATTAAAGAAATGGTTAACCCAAAAATGAAAATTCACAACCAAACAAAACTTTCCAGTTTGAGTATGCTGAATGGCATTTAAAGGGGAAGATCTTTAGTCAATAACAACCACAACAAAGCTATATGACTTGGAAAAAAATATGCATATGACTTGAAAAACCTGTGCATTAGTGCAGTGACACCTTAGTTTTAATCTCAAACTGAGCAAAAACTATGCAGTTTGGTTCAGTTGCTGATATTTGTTTACAAGGCCAAAAACTAGTGCAATGACACACACACACACACACACACATATGTATGTATATATATACATGTGTGTGTGTGTGTGTGTGTGTGTGTGTGTGTAGACTTCAGCAGGAGTGTGTGGAAGCGGCTCGTATAGCAGAGGATCTGGCCCGGCAGGCTGCAGAATTGGCCGTCAGACAGCTGGAGGAAGAGCAAACCACACAGATCATCATCGACACGAAAACTGAAGAGCTGGACAATGAGGATCAGTAAGTCACAAACACACCACAAACTCAGAGAGGAATTGAGTTCATGCCCTGTTCTGTGTTTGTTAAGACTGAGATCTGGGGTGTGATAAACCACAAAGTGGCTACTAAAGTAGTCACTTTTGCGACAAGTGCGCTGTGTCTCTATATCTTTCACACACACAGACACACACATCAACACACTTACAGTGTTCAGAATTCACCTGTTCACTGTTTGTTTTACAAAGACTGCCAAATATCCAGGAGGAAGAGAATGAAGAAGATCCGGAGTAAGTGTCTTCCCTCCCTTCCGCTCTCACTCCTTGCTTTCTGCCAGGGTCCAAAATTAACACTCACCAAATAACAAAAACAGTAACAATAGTCTTTGGCCTAGAATTAGAGCTTATGTCTATTTCTATTAGCTTTGTGGTCATCTATATGCTTCATTACATTACTTTTCATTACATACAGTATATGTGCATATTCCTCATTTTAACCCAAATAACACTACTGTTCAAAAGTTTTGCAAGTACGATTTTATGTTTTTGAAAGAATATGTTCACCAAAAATACAGTAAAAAAAAGTAATATTGTGATATATTATTAAAATTAAAACTAAACTGTAAAATCTAATTTATTCCAGTGATGCAAAGCTGAATTACTCCAGTCTTCAGTGATCCTTCAAAGTTCAAGAGAACAGCATTTATTAGAAATAGATATTTTTTGTAACATTATAAATATCTTTACTGTTAGTTTTGATCAATTTAATTTGTCATTGATGAAAAAAATGTGTTTCTTTCAGGAAAAAAATTAATAAATGAAAATTTACTGACCCCAAATTTTTTAACCGTAGTGTATATATAAAAAAATTATATAATAGCAAAATCATGTCTTGCTTTTTTTTTTCTTTTTTGACAGATGCAGTTTATTAAATGATTTTAAATTATTAAATTAAATTAAAGTATTAAATAAAATCTTATATGATGTAATATGATATAATACGATGTAAATTAAAATGTAATATGATGTAAATTAAATAAAATCTCATATGATGCTGCAAGTGACCCAATGCCCTGTGGGTGTTGGTCACTAATTTGCAGTAAAATAAAAAAAATAAAAAAATTAAAATTGGTGTAGAAACAATTTTCACTTAGAAATTGATATATTTTACAAATAATTACAAAGGCAGGTAACATAAAAGTACATGTGAAGATTTGAAGAAGAAAGACTAAAATAGTATATTCTTGTAAAACATTCACATTTTTACAGTGTATGATTAATAATCCCAAATCTTATATATACTCTATATTTATAGATTTTTTTTAATTATTGCATATTTTTATCTGAACTAACCCTTTAAGGCATTTTAACTTTAAACCGTCGCTTCTGGCCAAAATACCAGTCCATAATCCATAATAATGCCTCCTCCAGTTTTTTTTAATTATTGCAAAATGCACTTTAATGGTTGATTAAAAAAAAAAATGCATGGCTAGTATTACACTTTCCATTCGCAGGTGTGGCAAAAACTTAATTTTGGACTCTGCTTCAAACCCTTCAGTGCTGCAAATTTCCTCACAGCAGAGTGAATGTTACAACTCACAATATGACTGGATGCGAGTTTGTGCTTGCTTCGTTTTACTGCTGTACCGTTACTTTATTCTCCTGCGTGTCAGCTGCTGAAGTGCTGTTTGTCCTCTCCGGCTCGCCATACAGGTTACAGCCGCTCGGTGAAGAGAGTGAGGAGGAGAGAGAGGATAGTAAGATCACAGAGTAAGGCCTTCATCCTCAGAACTAAGCAGCACAGATCTAGCAGCCTGGGCATTACACTACCTGTGTAGTTGACATGACAAATCAAGCAGTGATAGCAGGGTCCTTTAGCAAGGTCCTGTCGCGACATTATACTTCATTAAAGCTGCAACACATGCTATAGCTGCTGTTTATATCTACACAGTCCCCACACTGCCTCTACTGTTCCTGTAAAACTAGAGCATGTACTCCTGAGATAAGTATGAAGCCTTCATACTTTCATGCAATGTTTTATATTGTCTTTAGGTCTGGGCAGTATTATATATCAGATATATATTGATATACAGTACAAACTATCTTAAATAACTTCTCAAGCAATTGTTTTAAAAAGGTAATTATGTATAATCCTAATATTGTGAAATATCTATTTTGTTCATCTATTTTAAAATGTAATTTATTCCTCAGATGCAAAGCTGAGTTTTTCTTTAGTGAAATGTTCTTTAGCGTCACATGATCCTTCAGAAATCATTCTAATGTGCTGATTTGGTGAAACATTTATTATTATTATTATTATCAATGTTGAAAACAGTTGTGATGCTTAATATATCTGTGAAAACCATAAAGCATTCTTTTCACGATTCTTTGAATAGAACGTTTAAAAGAACAGCATTTATTTGAAATAGAAATTATATATAGTATTATCAATGTCTTTACTGACACTTTTGATCAGTCGAATGCGTCCTTGCTGAATAAAAGTATTCATTTATTTTCTTTTTTACTCCAAACATTTGAATGATAATGTATCAGTTTCCACACAAAAAAAAAATAATGTGCAAAAAAATCGGTTTTCAACACTGATGATAGTAATAAAAAAAAATTAAACTGCAAATCAGCATATTAGAATGATTTCTGAAGGATCATGTGACAACGGAGACTGAAAATTCAGCTTAACATTACAGTAATATATTCAAATAGTAAGCAGTTATTTTAACTGTAATAATCTTTCACAATATTACTGTATTTTGATCAAATAAATGCAACCTTGGTGAGCACAAGAGACTTCTTTCAACAACATTTTAAAAAATCGTAATTATTGGAAACTTTTGTCCGATAGTATAACAATTTTTGTATTTTTTTTTATTAGAATAAGCAATTTAGCAAATCTCTTTTGAGTGTTTCAGTCTGTAAAAAGACAAACCATTACAAAAATAGAAGTGTCCCACTTTTGAGTACTTTGTGTTATTTTGGGCATGATGTCAGATGCTTAATTTAGGCTTCATCCTGCTTTACCACGTCACTATAAACCATCCTGTCTGAAAACCAGAACTGCTGATGCCAAAGAAGCTTTTAGGCCGAAGCACTTATGTAGAAGTAGAACGCAGTTTCAGACCTGCTGCTGCTGCTGCGTATTGCAGTGCTGAATTCAGAAAGCCAGAAAGTCATGGAATTAAACTGAAATGTGCACTTTTTATCAACATTTTGCAACCAACTTGACATCCCCTGTAAACAGTGCTGACATGAAAAGGTATGTTAGAATGGCCTACATTATTTTGTGTACATTAAACATAGATTTTACCTACATTACCCCTTATCCCTAGTGAAAAACAAATATACTAAAATGTATTTGAAATACATTTATTTCATGCCAAGTATACTACAAGTACACTTACATATTTATGTACTTAATAAAAATACCCTGCAATTGTACTTTTAGTATACTAAACTGGTATACTTAAAGTCAGCTAAATTGGAACAACTAATTTTGTACTTAATGCGCTGTAATTGTGTGGATGTACAACTAAAGATATACTGAAGTATATTTGGTTCTGCTAAAGTGGAACTATTGCAAGTATACTTCAGTATACTTTAAATATCTTGCATTTGAAGACCGATATTATTCAAAGATCATACAATCCTCATCAATAGTGATATTAAAACACATTTTAGGCATAATATTAAGAAATGTGCATTGTGCACAAGTAAAGTACTCCAAATAAAGTTTAATTATAATTTTTATATCAGTAAGTCTCGAGCGATATGTCAGTTAAATGTGTTAATAGATTTGAATTAAGTAAGAAATAAATGTATTTTAAATATATTACTTGGGATGCTACTCATATTCTACTATAACATCATCTAAGACATGCCACAAAAAGTATTTACTTGTAGAGTTTCATCATGCTAAACCACTACTGGGCTAACAGCTGGGCCACTGAAAAATTAAGTTAGTAGCACTGCTACTTTTAGTTAAAAGTTGACTCTATGTGACAATCTAACCATGCCAGAGGATGTATTACTCCTCTTTCCTTCTTTACAAGCAAAAATAGATTAAAGGAGTATAAAAGTTGAGGTGCTGTTGAGACCAGCATTGTCACCATCATACAGTTTGTTGCATTTGCTGGTTACCATAGTCCTCACCAGGCATTAACTTGGTAAACACCAGAAAAAATTCAAATCTGCTGAACATTTACTCACCCTCAGGCCATCCAAGATGTAGATGAGTTTGTTTCTTTATCTGAGAAATGTATCACTCACCAATGGATCCTCTGCAGTGAATGGGTGCCATCAGAATGAGAGTCCAAACAGCTGATAAAAACATAACAATAATCCACAAATAATCTACACCACTCCAGTCCAACAATTAATGTCTTGTGAAGTGAAAAGCTGCGTGTTTGTAAGAAACAAATCCATCATTAAAGGGTTAGTTCACCCAAAAATAAAAATTAATTTCTGGAGAAAGGAATATTATGGATATAGGACTCATATTTTAGAGTTGTGTGGATTACTTGTGGATTATTGTGATGTTTTTATCAGCTGTTGAATATAGCTTGTGCCAACAGTTGTACACAGACAGTTCCAGGAGCATGAGGTATGAGGTCAGCGTTGCGCATGCGCCAGTGCGTCTCGTGAAAACCAACGTTTGTTTACAGGATCAAAAGAAGCAACGTTTCCTTACTTTAGCAAAGGAAAACCAGTCTCCTCTTGGCTAACAAAATATATATTGTGTGTTTGAGTGGTCCAGACGCTACATTGGTGAGCAAGTGACGTAATGCTCAATTTCTCCAAATCTGTTCTGATGAAGAAACAAACTACATCTACATCTTGGATGGCCTGAGAGTGGTACATTTTCAGCATATTTTCATTTTTGGATGAACTATTCCTGTAACTGTAATCTCTTTATGAAAGACCCTAAAAGACATCATAAATTCATTTTCACTGCAGCTGGATTTAAAAACATCCTTTCATATGAGTACAAATGTAATTGTCTTTCAGAATGATTGATTTTCATAATCCAATAACACGTTCTTGTCAGCTCCTTTGAGTTTTTCCTGGTCAACACTTACATCTGATAGGTGGCTTACCAGCCTCTGATTGACTGGTTGTGTTGCCATGACTAGACTTCTGCTCAAAACCCTTTTCAGGAGCCTGGTGGACGTCTGCCCGGCGGAGCCCTCGCCGCATGAGTCTGAGGTTTCAGATCAGGCACTACAAGCAGATCCGGTCTCACCACCCGTGACCACTCAGCCTCAGCGAGCCACATCTTTACCTCCTGATGCTGACCAGGTAACAATGCTTAAAACATTTTAGCACAGTTCTTCACAGGAAGTTTGGGAAAATATTTAAATGTTTTTGAAAGGAATTGATTTATTTTCACCAAGGCAACTTCTAATTCATCAAAAGCAGCCAAAACGTTATTACCATATTTTCCAGAATATAAGCTGCATGTTTTATCATCGGAAACATGCTGTGATTTATATCGTATAGTGACTTATGCAATGCAAATAATGTCAAGTACACAAAACATGCATGAAGCGCACATTTGGATTTGTGGTGAATGAGAGAAACATGAGAATGTTTATAGTGTTTATCATGTCTGATATGTCTGTATAAATGAAGTGGTAAACTTTGACTAAATGTGATTTTAAATGTAATAATAATGATTTTTAAATTGTCTTAATGTAAATCCAAAAGTAAAACCTTGTGAAAAGGAGCATATTAGGGAACAGAATGAGTAAATGAGTGATCCTCTGCTTCCATCTAGTGGTTATAATTGCAATTTTAAGGAATTTACCATAGAACTATAGTAGTGGTTTTCAATTCCAGTCCTGGGGTACCACTGCTCTGCACATTTTGTGTGTTTTTTTTGTTGTTGTTGTTTGTTTTTTTTTTTGCAATTTGATGTCATTTGATGTTTTGAAGTCTTATTAATGGTTTTGGTGCCAGCTGTGGTCAGATTTCCATAAAACTTTGCATGCTTGTTTAGAATCATCTGTCACATGTGCTCACCTAGTTTCGTGACGTTTCGTGCTTTCATTTAGGATTTATTGGCTTTTGGGTGCATTTGGACACGCCCCTCTTCTAAACAACCCGGTTATAGCTACCCAAAAGGTTAATATTCAAATTTTTTATTTTTTTTTTTATTTTTTTTTTTTTGATAATTATTGATCTAGAGCAGGAATGTCAAACTCAATTCCTCAATTCCACGAAGTGGCCAAACTCTGCGTTTTTTTACGGTCACCTCAGATTGAGCTCTTACATACATGTTCCCAGTTTGGTGAAAATATCTCTTTCCGTTCAAGAGTTATAGGCATTTTAGTAAAAGCAGCTCCGCCCCTTACGAATGTTCTGGCGTCCCGTTGCAATGGTTAGTCAAAAGTTTTACTTTTTTTAATAATTGTTGATATTCAGCCTCCAGAGAATCTTTCTGCACTGGTTTGGTTCCAATCAGGTAAAAACCCTAGGACTAGTTCGCAAAAGTAATAAAACGTAAGACTGCACAAAGCCTTCTTAATTGTCATTGTAGCAAGCAGAGGATTCTTTTAATAGAGATTGTGAATAACATAACTTTTAAGTGAAATAGAAATAGTTATTTGTACAATCATAAATCTTTTCTGTATTTTTTTGATCAATTAAATGCAACCTTGGTGGAAAAAGAACTCTAAGTAGATTTATTTCACACTGTAAAAAAAAAAAAAAAAAAGTGTAAATAAATCAAAGATTATTGTGTTTTACAAGATAATACTATTTTAGCCTTTACACTCCAAAGGTTCGCATTTAATTATATGCTGTTTCTTTGTAATTATTTGTGAAATGTATTAGCAATCTCTAAGTGAAGATTGTCTTAAAGCCATTTTTTAGTGCAGAAACAAAAATTATGTTGGGATTTTTCTGAATGGCAGGCAGCTATATACACTTACAAATGTTAGGGGAAAAGTTTGTTATATTTGTCTTTGCTGTCTTATGTGATGTCATTTTTCATCTTCTGTTGTTACAGGAAGAGGAACCTCCTGAAGAAGGATGTGGAGGTCAGTGAGAACATGAACACACACAAATACACGCACATTATACCTATACAAGAATGAAAGATGTGCCGTATAAAACAGAGTATAAACCAAACGAACATTACTGTATCTAGTGACTGGTTACTGATATCCAGTTTGAACATAACCAATGCAATGTAATGTGAATGTCCAGTAATTGAAGCGGTCTGCCTATCTGCAGTGCCTGCTAGCTGTTCTGGCATAAAGAGCTGGATTCTTCGCATCCCCCATGCTTCCACATGTCTGAGCAGCTTACACCTGCTGAAAAACAATAATGTTCCCCTGCCCAAGATGCCCTCCGATCTCCTGCTGCTATACCAGGAGATATCCCAGCTTCCAAAACAAGCCAACCAGTGCTTCCAGAACGTTATCCATCGCCTCAACATCCTCAAGCCCATGTAGAACTCCTCAGCAGCAGTATGTAGTCTTGGAGTTAGAATCTGTAGCTAGTGGATTTTATTCTTAATACACCCAAGAGACCCACTGTCATCCCAAGCCAAAGTGCCCTAAAATCCAAATCATCCCATGCTTGACACCTATAGACATGATTTTGAAGTGCCCTACAGTTACAGAAAGAAACCAAACCTCCAGCAATCTCTCAGGTGAACTGTCTGTGCTAGATAGCGCTGTGCTGTGCTGTCTGTTATGTGCAAATTATATTTTGCTAATGCAAGTACCAATGTTACTATTGTTCACATTTAAGGTTAGGGCTTTTTCAAAACTCTACCACATAGTGTGCACTATTGACATGAATATTACCTCCAATATTGCATCCTGTTGAGGAGAAATGTACTAGACAATAAAAAAATAAATAATAAATAAAAATAAATAAATGGGTCATATTAATATAGCCGGTAATATTAAATGATAGACATTTCAAAATAAGAGTCCTGGTGTATTTCAGGCTTGTTTATAATTAAAAGTCCTGCATTATGCATAATTGTTTGTTTTTTTCCTTGGTTATTATCGGTAATTTGGTCCGTCTTCGTTTCAGGCTGCAAAGCAACAAAATGTGATTATTTTAAATGGGGGTGATTCTCCATACCCACTGTACCTGTGTGTGTGTGTGTGTGTGTGTGTGTGTGTGTGTGTGTGTATAGACACATATG
>NW_015654553.1:309852-310253 GCF_001515625.1 Sinocyclocheilus rhinocerous
ATAGACACATATGTGTGTGTGTGTGTGTGTGTGTGTGTGTGCACTACACACACACACACAATTTATACAGCTTACAATAGGTATATAAATATTTAAACAAATATTAAATACAGTTTGACGCCTGGTGTGCTTCTTGTATTTTAATAAAGGTACAATTTTCTTCTATAAATTTTCATTGTGCCTTTAAAGTTTTGTAATGTGCTCCTATATTGTTTTACTTAGTCTCCCATGTGCTCCTTTGGTGGAAAAAGTCAGTATAAAGCCCTGATCTGAGAAATCATGGAGAAAAAAAAGTGGGGGAAAAAGTGAAAGTGAAAATGTGAATGTTCAACTTTCGTGTTTTAAGATTTATTATCCATAGCATGATTCAATGGCGTGGATAAATTTTTTTTTTTTTTTTC
>NW_015654553.1:316458-339325 GCF_001515625.1 Sinocyclocheilus rhinocerous
TATAGAGAGAGAGAGAGAGAGAGAGAGAGAGAGAGAGAGAGAAGAAAATGTATTATTCCTTAAAAAAAATCATAATTTTAATTATTACTATTATTACTTCGAGAGGTAAATTCTACTGTACAATAGAAATAGCCTATATTTTAGTAATAATTTCTTCAAGTTAACATGAGTTGTCATTAAGAACTTTGAGTTTCTTTGTATCTGACAATAGTTTTTATCAAATTAAATGTTGAAATGCTAGTGAAGTGACTTTCAGAGCAGCTTTTTTTTTTCTTTTTTTTTTTGTTAAGTAGACTTAAAATTACAAGGGAAAAGATTCTAAACATGTACTGTATAGTATGACCTCATCAAAATGTCATTCTGGAGACATAAATACTGTATACTGTAAGCCTGCTGATTCTTTCTTTCACAGACTTGATCTACGTGGTGTGGCTGTTCTTTGTGACCCTCGCGTGGAACTGGAATGCTTGGCTGATCCCTGTGCGCTGCACTTTCCCGTACCAGACGTCTGAGAACATTCACTGGTGGCTGCTGATGGACTACTTCTGTGACGGCATTTATATTCTCGACATCTTCGTTATGCAGCCCAGACTGCAGTTTGTGAGAGGAGGGGACGTTGTGGTGAGCGAAAGCACCTGCTGTGATGAACATAATGTCAATTAACTTCTGACAACCAGAAAGTTTAGCAACACTTCTGGTTGTAGTTTTGAGCAGTATATCTACTATGTTAGTGGTTCAAGCATCACTCATTTCTTTTTGTGAAATGTTTTGCTTGAAACTGTGGAAGCCTGTTTCCTCCATAGAATAAAAAAAAAAAGTAATTGTTGTGGCATTTTATCTTACAATTCAGACTTTTTTTCTCGCAGTTCTGAGTTTGTCTCACAATTCTTAGAAAAAAGTCAAATGGCAAGATAGAAACTCAGAATTGTGAGATAGAAACTCAGAACTGCGAGATATAAAATCGCAATTCTAGAAAGAAAAGATATAAACTCACAATTGCACAGAACTGAGAAAAAAAAGCTGCAACCTTTTTTATTTATTTATTCCTTGGCAGAAACAAAAAACAGAATTGCGAGATGTAAACTCAAAATTCTGAGGGAAAATGTCAGAAATGTGAGATAGAAACGAGTTTATATTTCACAATGTGTCTTTTTTTCTAAGAATTGAGACAAACTCAGAATTGCAAGCATTTTTTTTTCTCAGAATCGGAAATTGTGAGTTGTGAAATAAAAAGTCATCAGAATTATTTTTTTATTATTTGTATTAAGCAGGCTTCCATACTGTCATTCTTTAAAATGAATGTCACTAGATTGAAGTTTTGTTGCAATATAACGCAATTCCATTCATACATTTGTAAGTACCCTTACCAAAAAGTAGTATACTTCAAGTTTATTTTAGTAAGTATACTTAGGTTCAAGTATATTTTTAAGTATACTTTATGTAGTAAGTATACAAATATCAGTGTACTAGTAGTATACTTGTAAGTGTACTATTTCAATACTCCTTGGGACTAAATTGGCCCACTTTCTAGTATATAAAAGTATACTTTAAGTATAACAGTAGTAAACTTTGAGTACACAACTAGATTACATATATGTTTTTAGTTTGTACTGCAACTATACTAAAAGTGAACTTAAAGGTATACTGATAGTTTACTAATTAAATAATTGTAGCGTTTTTAGTACACTTTGAAGTATAGTCTCAGTAAACTACTAGTTTAGTAGTTTTATACTACAAGTATACTCGTAAGTTTTCTTTAAGTGAACTTTACATCATACTTTAAGTATACTACTATGTCCCTATTTAGGTATTAATTTGTATATATTTTGTTACATGAATATCTGAACATACAAAACATCAAAAGAACAGGGTATCTGCTTGTAAACAAAAACATTTTATTCTAGCTTCATGCATTCTTTTTTAAACACTTGAATGTGGGATAAGTTTCATAAATAAAAAAGAAAGAAATAAACAACATTTTGAACAAAAAGCTGAAAAAAGACTATGAATTGGATTCAGAATGATAATCAAAACGTAGATAAAGTCAGTCAACACCCCAAAGCTTGACAGTTATTATTACCTCTTCATTGGTCGACATTTTATTCCATAACGTTACACAGTTTTGATACTGTTTTATGTCTGATGATCGTGTTAGAATACATGTGGAAGCATCTGTTGTTTCGGTTTCTTCTCACTTGTGTTTTTTTGGAACTTCTGTACAGAAGATGTGTACTAGGGCCCCCTACAGTATAACAATGAAAACACAGATTCTAGGAGCACAAGTATAGATCAAATATATTTAGACTTTTTCTATGTATAAGTCAAGTATACTTAAATGTCATTTTAAGTATATTTCTGAGAAGTACATACAAAGTAGACTAAAAGTATACTTTCCTATTTTTTGTTTAAAAGAAGTATACTAATAGCACACTTGAATAAACTTCTTTTTTGTAAGGGTATCTGGATATTTTTTTGAGGTTTGTTTTGTTTTGTTGACGTCTATTGATGTATTTTATATTTTGTCTGGCTCAGTGTGACAAAATAGCAATGAGAGACAACTACAGGCAAACAGAGCGATTCAAGGTAAAACATTCTACTAAATCATGCATTGACACTGAACAAATAACTTCAGTCAGTTAGTGAAACAGTTTCAGAACCTTCCATTGGGGTTGGATGTTTCAGATGGATGTGATCAGTCTCTTTCCACTGGATTTCCTGTACGTCTTCACAGGCGTCAAATCTCTCTTGCGGTTTCCTCGCCTTCTAAAGGTAAAAAAAACCAGCAACCCTAACCTCTTCCTATTTTCACACACATATCCTTAATACTCACACTTATTCTGTTCTTCTTTTGCAGTACAATGCATTCTTTGAGTTTAATGATCGTCTGGAAGCTGTGATGAGCAAAGCCTACATTTACAGGTAAGACCAGATGCCACCACTAAAGGTCACTATAACACAAAGCAGGTACATCTTAAAGGGACAGTTCACCCTAAAATGAAACTCATTGCAGGGTGATCCGGACGAGTGCGTACCTGCTGTACTCTCTGCACTGTAATGCCTGTATTTTCTATTGGGGTTCTGACTATGAAGGACTGGGTTCTACCAAATGGGTCTATAATGGCAAAGGAAACAGGTGAGCTTATCAGTCTCAGTCTGTTTCTCAATGGTGTATTGTGCACAGTGTAGATAATGTAATAAATCTGTGTTTGTGGCATACAGTTATATTCGCTGCTACTACTTTGCTGTGAAGACTCTGATCACCATCGGAGGTTTGCCTGACCCCACCACTGTCTTTGAAATCGTCTTCCAAATGCTCAACTACTTCGTGGGAGTCTTTGCTTTCTCCATCATGATTGGTCAGGTGGGAGTCATACGAGATACGAGAAATTCTGGGTGAATCTCATTTATTGTCAAAAACATGTCATGGTCATATTTTACCCTCAAAATCAAAAGAAAGAGCTAAGAAATTGCATTCTGCATAAAGAAAATAAGACTTATTTAGCATCACAAAGTATTGTTATTTTCATTATAATTTCCCCAGTTTTCAAAAATAAGACCTCATTACTGTAATATGAAAAACTGATACATTTTTGAAATATAAATACTTGAAAAATGTATCAATAATGAGATATTTGAGAATTGGGGGAATTGTATGAAAATAAAGAAAATGTATGTTTTATTGTACTTTATTAACTTGTGCAGATTTTTTTTTTACAATTATAATATTACCTAACCAGTGTTAGTATAGGTAACTAAAACAAAAACCATAAAAACCTTGAAATAAAATCAACCTTAACTTATTTTATTTCAACATTTTTAACATTTCCAACATTTAGTTTAACTTGATGCACTAATAAAAAAATAAAAAAATAAAAATAAAAACTATCTAGACATATTTAAATATATATATATATATATATATATATATATATAATGTCAAAAACAGACAATAAAACTAAGAAGTTCTAAAACTACTACTAAAATGAAAATAATAACAGAAAATATAAAAATAAAAAATGTAAAATATCAACAAAAAGTATAAAATGATACTAAAATCACACTGTATCTAATGAGAAGCACTAATCACTAATGAGATAAAAATCACTAATCACTAATGAGATTTTCAATTTCTAATGAATAGAAAAAAATTATTTTGGTTAATTAGAAAAAAGATTTTGGTTAATTAGACTTGTAGGAGGAATAGAATGTAATGAAACATAAAAATGTAATAAAATTTAAAAATATCATAACATAAAAATATTTAAAAAAAAATAACAAAAAATTAAAATATTTGTCTTCGTGCAATTTATAATTTCTTATTTTTGTCTTGTTTTTGATCTGAAATATGCCTCGGCCATTCGTGAAATTTACCTTCTAGTTTAATATGGCTGTTTTTCCATATTATCAAAAGAAAACTCAAAGACATGTTTGTATGCCACTTTAAAACAGTGTGTGTGTGTGTGTGTGTGTGTGTGTGTGTGTGCGTGTGTGTGTGTGTGTACACATAGATGAGAGATGTATTTGGAGCCGCCACTGCAGGTGAGGCCTATTATAGACACTGTGTGGACAGCACTGTCAAATACATGAGTTCCTACAAGATCCCCCGCGAGGTCCAGAACCGCGTCAAGATCTGGTACGATTACACCTGGAAGTCGCAAGGCATGCTGGGTAAGCAGATTTCCATTGCATTAGATGTTTGCATATGATAAGTGTCTTTGAACTGTTTCGTGATCCGTCTGTCATCAGATGAACAGGAGTTACTTATGCAGCTGCCAGATAAGATGCGTCTGGACATCGCTGCAGATGTCAACTACAGCATTGTCAGTAAAGTGGCGCTTTTTCAGGTGAGTGTCTTCTTTTTCTTTCATGAACACACACACAGAATGACATGGTCTGAATGACAAAGTCAAACTACTACTGCAAAAGCAGACCATTCCAGTTTAAGGCTGGTTTGTTGCTGGTCCAAAGCAGTCTTGCTCCAGACCAAGATGATCAGTACTAGGCTGAACCATGGTTGTTCAGCTGATTTAAGTTCAGATGACCAATAACCAGCTTGGACCAAAAACAAATGTACCAGACATAAATTCTACTTGAAATCAAATTGATCCTATTTCTAGGGGTGTAAATCACAACAGACGTTTCATCACAAAACAGTATTATCTGACACCAATTCTCTTAGCCAGTGATACAGTACTTTAAAACATGCTGTGATACAATTATGATTTGATTAGATTTCAGGGACCTAAAATCAATATTACAATATTATGTGCCTATTTTACACAACCAATTACATTTTGATTAAATAAAAAATGCAACAAAAATAACATGAACATATAAATAATCTCTCTGAAAACTCCAAAAAAAAATAAAAATTTTAATAATATAGAAAAAAATAGAAAAAAAGGGAAAAAAAACTTAAATCTGAAAAATATGTATTGATTTTTTACGTGTTACATTGATACATCATAGCGTTAGTCATTTGATCGATGCATCGATCCATGTGAAAAAAAATACTTTCTACCAACTTAAAAAAATACTCAAATTTATTGTTTTTTCTCAAATTATGTATATAGTTTGGTTCAAACCTTACATTGATTTAATATTCATACAAAGTAAAAAAAAATAAAAATATTTTAAAGACCATGTGCTGAAAAGTGTGGGGAAAAAAATATGTTTACATGATTTAATCCAAATGAATCATGATTTAATTGCACATGAATCAGTTGAATAATACAAACGTAATTTGTTTAGGTAACTGGTAACACAGTTTAATTGAAACGGTTCTAAATCCCAACATAATTAAACATTAAACACTATCAAGTCTCCCCCTTTTCTCATCTTGCTAAAAAAACACACAAAAATACTTCATTTTAACATTTTTACTCTCCTCATTAAGTCCCATGCAAATCCTTTTCAACAAATAATATGATTGAGTAAAATGTACAATCTGTGTTCTTCCATTGTTTCAGTGTAAAAAATGTTATCTTTGTAATTTTTCATCAAAATCTAATAACTTTCCTGACATGGCCAAGCGCAGTTATTTTTTAATTCCTCCTGTCATATAGAAAACACTTTTCACCATCCAATCAGTTCCCAATGGATTAACTCATTTAGTTTCTCTTTGAATATCCCGTTTCATCTGTTTAAAATGACACATTATGACACTATAACAAGTTGCAAAAGCTGTTGAAAAGTCTTTGTCTCTTGTTCGTTCCAGGGATGTGACAGACAGATGATATTTGACATGCTCAAGAGGCTGAAATCCGTGGTGTACCTTCCGGGAGACTTTGTTTGTAAAAAAGTGAGCAATATGTCATTTACTATTTTTGTGATTTACTGTACGTGCTTTGCTGCTGCCTTGCAAAAATATTGTAAAACCTACAATAGATTATCTCAGTATATGTCCAGTATATTTGAAGGTTGTCTTAGTAAAGGTCACACCATGAAAGAGGCTTTTATCTGTTTGCGGTTTGAATTGACTCTTGTCCCGCTCGGCTCTGCCGGTCAGGGTGAGATCGGCCGAGAGATGTACATCATCAAAGCTGGAGAGGTGCAGGTGGTTGGAGGACCTGATGGGATGACGGTGTTTGTGACTCTGAGAGCTGGCTCTGTGTTTGGGGAAATTAGGTGAGTGATAATTATTGAAGACACAACTTTCATACCTCGTGTACTGATGAGGACAGCTAGATAAAATCATATGTGATCTAATAGGAAAAGTACTGCTTTAATATATTATTTTTGTAGTATGCAATTTGTATACTGTATTTTTCTATATATATATATATATATATATAGCATTAGTACATTTGCCTAAATATACTGTATCCCACAATGCAATGCACTCAACTTGACCTTTCATGTTAAAGGGATGGTTCACCTAAAAATGTAATTTTTGTAAACATTTACTCACCCTCATGTTGTTCCTGCATAACTGTATAAGCCTGTATAAGTTTCTTTCCTCTTCGGGACATAAGAGATATTTTGAAGAATGTTGGTAACCAAACAATTTTGGTGACCATTGAGATATTTCATATCTTCTTTTATGTTCCAATGAAGAAAGAAAAGCCATACAGGTAGGTATACATGATGACCATTTTTAGGTGAACTACACCTTTAACAGTGATAAAGGAAGCATTATCAATTGCCGTTTTCTTGAAGAAAAAATTTAGTTTTCGACTTTTGAATAGAATGCTAAGACATTTTTGTTTCCATCCATGTATTTTTATGTGAATTTTGGGATATCACATAAACTCTGATTATCATTCACATAAAAATCTTAATGCACTCAAAATCTTAAAATGCGCATAAAAAATGTATGTGCTTAGTTGAGGAAGAAGACATGTGAAAAAATGCTGGAAACACATTTACCAAATAAATTCCTTCATGTGTAACAAAAAAACTCATGTGACTTTGCCTCAACAGATCATGTGACTGGATAACTGAACTAACCAGCACACTGATCTCATCACACACCATCAAATGTTATTTGAATAATTTTGAAATGTATGAGCCAAAGTCAAAATGAGTTGGTATAATCAGCTCTCACATGCTTGCGTTCCCAAACAACAGGCATCCGAACGCAAGATAACATGACAGCGTTTGGCGGAATTCATTTATTATGTAGGAAATTACAGCCACAGGCTTCCCCAGTTGCAGCAACTTTAATATTTATTATTGACATTTTCCACCAGTTTCCCAGAAAGTGACGATTTTGTGCTTTTGAACACATGGAACGGAAACAGTGCTTCATTCGCAAATGTTTAATGCGATATCTGCAACTTTAGATGCAAAAATAGCTAGTGTGAGAAAGATAAATCATGCTTTATGTGTGAAGAGCCAAACTCTGACTGTTTTTGTGTGTGTGTTCACTCCATCAGTTTGCTGGCGGGTGGTGGTGGGAACCGACGAACAGCTAACGTAAAGGCCCATGGTTTTGCTAACCTCTTCATCCTGGATAAGAAGGACCTGGCAGAGATCTTAGTGCACTACCCCGAGTCCCAGAAGCTACTGCGCAAGAAGGCCAAGTGAGAGGGATCGGAGCTCGAACCTCAACCAAGAGCCCCAACAGTCCTTACACACATACACACACACACTTCATCCAGCCCAGTGGTCTGAGCCATTTACAGCTCTGTATCACACTCACAGATCTCTATAGATTAGCTATGTTTTCTGTCTTTCTGCTGTTTCTGTTTTTCTCTCTACATCCTTCTTTTCCCTTTCTTTGACATGACATGAGTCGCATGATGCATTCACCCATGAGGCCAATTTACTGTGTGTCCGTGTGTGTGTGTGTGTGTGTGTGTGTGTGTGTGTGTGTGTGTGTGTGTGTGTGTGTGTGTGTGTGGGGTGAATGATATCGTGTAAGTGCTTGAGATCGTGTCATCTGATGTCATCTCAAACCTTATGGAGATCCGCTTCCTGTTAGAGTCTCAGCGATGCACATGCTAGCTTACAGCTCAACTTCCTGTCATCCTAATGAGTTTGTCTTCTTCCATAGGAAAATGTTGACCAAAGATAAGAAGCCTGCAGATGAGAAGGGCCAGGCTAAAGAGACGGGTGAGGTCATCCCTCAGCGGCCGGAGACGCACAAACTATACAAGGCTGCACTGGAGGTTGGCACGGGACAGACTTTTGCCAAGCTGAAGGAGACATATAAGGGAGCAACTCTAGAGGTATTCACATCCCCTGTGTTATGATGCTTTTGGCCAAAAACATATTCTGAAGACAGACATTAAAACAGATTGTGATAAACAGATTGTTAATAACTGAAAATCTTGCCCTCCACTGTAAGATATGGTGCCTTTAGATGCATTGTAATAAATCAACGACATCAAACATCATTGGTCCTCACGTGTCTTGAGACCAAACAGCATTTACATCAAACTTTAAGTGATGCATCTAACCATATTTTACGTTTATGTATTTGGCATATTTGGCATTTGATTGATTTTCAGTTAATAACTTAAAAAGATAGTTCACCCCAAAATGAAACGCCAGCTCCTTGTGAACGTGCGTCAAAGACTTAAGACAGAAGAGAAGAAATTGTTGAATAAAGTCGTTATTTTTGTTTTCTTTGCACACCAAAAGTATTATCGTAGCTTCATAAAATTACGGTTGAACCACTGATGTCACATGACGTTAACGATGTCCTTCCTACCTTTCTGGGCCTTGACCGTGGTAGTTGCGTTGCTGTCTATGGAGGGTCAGAAAGCTCTCGCATCAAAAATATCTTAATTTGTGTTCCGAAGTCAACTTAAATGTCAACTTAAGACTTGAATATATGATCGGGGTGTGTTGTTATTAAGGTTTGTCAAAGGTTTAACTAACTTTTGCTGATTTAACTATGGTTAGCAACATCCTCTTCAAACATTTGCTTCACCTTGACAGTAACTGGCTTGAAAAAGAGAAAATTGACCATAGAAGGTGACCAAATTAGTTCAGTAGTCAAAATATCATTATGATAAACATCATATCGTCATCTTGCTTGTTATTATATGTGAATTAAAAATGGGGACAATACATTTTTGTTTTTTAATTGTTTTGGGTTCCATATACTATTATTATAATTAATAATTATTATTATGTTTGCAGGTCAAACTGACCCTAAATGGTTTTAATACAGTTCACCAAAAATCACACTATGAAAAATAGCAAATAGGAACCATTGCAAATGGCAAACAGATCAAAACAATATTATTTTACAACAAAGTTATGACTTTACAAATAGACAAAATAAATATGAAAAAATAAGTAATAGACAATATGATAAAAATGTTTTAACAATTATTTTAAACCTTTTTCAATTGTATTTATTGTATGTATCTTTCCATTTTCACAAACTGTTAATATACTGTCTACAGTAATTTTTGAAATGTTATTATATGTTTGTGCTTTTGGAAATGGATCTTTGCTTATCCCTAATTAGATTTTTTTAATATATATTTTAGGCTCATTTTGAGTACAAAGTATGTGCTTTCTGCAAATGTAGTTGTTGCTTGTGTTGTTTAGTTTAGATGTGTGTGGAAATTACTGCGTTGTGACACCAGAACATTCAGGAACTTTTAAAACTGTGTGACAAACAGTCCCACACCCTGTTATATAGTACATACAAACAGTATCACTTTAACATGAATAGTTAGTATGTGACTACCTTGAAACTGATAACAGAGTCTCTTTTGATAATTGATGATAACAGTGCTCTGTTCTTGTGCAGGGAAAGTTCTTCATGTCTAAAGTAGCACGGTTTGTTGATATGTGACCAGTCAGGCCCCTTACTTATTTTGTCTGTCCTGTCTGTCTCTTTCTCTCTCAGCCATCCACTCCCGCATCCGGCAGGACCTCCACAGCTCCAGTGCCTCCTCCCTCACCCATGCACCGCCGTTCACCCATTCCCCGGCCTCACGTCCCAGATGAAGATGACATGGTATCAGAGACCACCGACAGCACCATGATCATCCGCATGACTCCCCGCGTTGAGGGAGAGGAGATCCTATCTGTGGAAATCAGTCCTGGAGAGGGAGTGGAGGCGGAGGCGGAAGATCCAAGCAAAACTACTGACAAGTGAGAGAGAGGAAGAGGGCAAGGACAAAGACCAGAGTAGGGATAGGGTAGAAAGCCTAAAGAAAAGCCCAATGCATACATCCCTCGTCATGCTTTCTGTATTAGCGTGTTGATGAAAGTCCTACACATGCTTTTCAACCAGGTCAAGCCAAACAGGTTTTCAAGACTCTTGTAAAAACTCTTTGGAGACTCTCTAGGCAGCTTTTCGAAAAGGAAAGTTCCCTGAGGAACCAATATTGTAAGTTCCTGCAAGAAATCTATGCTTCCAGTATTCTTCTAGTAAACTCATCATAAGGTTTTGAGGCATTTGAAACATATAATGAAGATGATACACAATATCTGTAGTACTTTCACTTGCCTAGAGGTTCTCAAGAGGTTAAAAGTATTCAATTTTTTATGCTTAGCGTTCACACTTTCATTTTTAATACAGTTTAGATGTCTTTGGTCCGTGTTACGCTCATATTTCAGTTGAACCGCACCAGAGTTTGTCTGGAAGTGGACCGAGACCTACCTTTTCATGGTAGGTTCATCATCCACTTGTTTGGTGCGCCCCAAGGTTTAAATGTCAGTGTTCACACTTATTCAAATAAACTGCACTAACAGAGCAATTGCACCAGATTTCCTTTTAACCGTCCCAAACCTGCCAAGTGTAAACACGGTCTAAATATTATTATTTGAAGGTGAAGTGAGCTTCTGAGCGGTATTCCAGAAAGAAGAGTTAACTCACTTTCATATAAATCCCAAATCCCGTAACGCGTCTGGGAGTAAGTTCAGTCGAGTATGTTCATGGTGAACACACATAGACATTCTCAACAGGAGTCAGCATGGAAACGGACGCCAAGAAGAAGTGCACCATACTTCTTTTGATTAATGGCAATTTATATTTTTAGTAGTGCTGTCAAACGATTAATCGTGATTAATCGCATCCAAAATAAAAGTTTTTGTTTACGTAATATATATGTGTGTGTGTACTGTGTATATTTATTATGTATATATAAATACACACACATTCACGTATATATTTAAGAGAAATGTGTTATGTTTACATATTTTTATATAATATAAATTATATGAATATAAATATATACATGTAAATACAGGTAAATATTTACTAAATATATTCTGTATATGTGTGTATTTATATATACATAATAAATATACACAGTACACACACATATATTATGTAAACAAAAACTTTTATTTTGGCTGCGATTAATCGCGATTAATCGTTTGGCAGCACTAATTTTTAGGGCATATCACCTCCTATATTGCCTAACCTATGGGAGGTTTTGGAATCATCTCATGTTTTAATCTTTAATCAGCTTTTTATTACTGAGAAGAATTATTCAAGAATTATATTGTTTGTTTTATACTACATTTGTAAATTGACTCAACTAAAAATAATCAGTGCTTGCAAAAAAAAAGTGGCTATGTGAGTTTATTTTACTTCCACATTTTTGTAAGTACATTATATAGAAAATGTCCTGTTAACAAAAGCTAAAATAAAATCAACATTGCTTTATGTTATAATATTGCTTTACAATTAAAAAATTTATGACTATAAACTCCCATTGAACCCTCAGTAATAAGGAATGTATGCTCTGAATGTTTAGAGAATGCTACTTACATACCGTGGAAGTTACTTCAGTTTTTGGAACTGAAAGTTGAAGTTATCTGTTTACTTATCAATAAACTTACCCAAGTATGTGGCATAACCTGCTTTCTGGAATACCCCCCTGAGCCACAACATTTCCTCAACTCTCCGCAAACTGCCATTGGCCAGATAAACGGCTAGCCCCGCCTCAAACTCACACCATTGGTTAGGCCAGTGTTGCTGAGAGTGTAATGTTCTAATAGCTCCACAGTGTTTACATCTTTCAGTGGAATCAACCTGTTGGCTCACCTATAGTTTTCACTGTATGTTATGCTGGGATAAGTAACATTGAAGAATGACACACATCACCTTTAACTTCCCTTTAAGACTTTTGATAGATGTTTAGGACTGAAGGGCCATTAGGGTCAGCAGAACTCTCTGTGTAATGAAAAGTAATTTTGAGTATTTTCCACAGCACACGCTGCTCTAATTCCACGACTGCCTGCTGCTCTGCGTCTTATTCCAACATCCTGTCTGTTATTGCACTCTGTGCACACGCTCTTGTACACACATTTACACACACAAGCATGTTACAACGACCTTGTACAGTTATTTCTTTTCAGATTATATGTTAAAGGGACAGTACACCCAAAAAATGAAAATTGTGTGGTTCCAAACCTGTTTGACTTTCTTTATTCTGTGGAACATTAATGTAGTTTAAAATATTAAACTTTAAGAACATTACGATATTTTGAGAAATGACTGTTGTTAATTTATGTATTTATTGTCTATATGGAAGTCAATGGTCACCAAAACTGCAGAATATTCATTTTTTGTGTGAACTTTCCCTGTCTAGTTGCATTAAATATACTTTAACATTGTGTAAGCTGTGATGTTATAAAGTAATGTTGTGTTGCAATACCATGTGAAGGCAATTTTCATGCTTTATTGAATATAACTGTTATTTCTTTTATAAGTAGTCTAGAAAGCTAGACCAAATTTGTTATAATCTCTTTCAAAAGACTTGTGAAAGTCACATGGTGAAAATACCCCGCTGATATTTCCATGTGCTTTGATATGTACTACGAGTACTAATCAATTGTGAATGATTTTTCAGTATTTCCAGGTCAGTTCGTGCTGAACTCCTAGTGTGAGCAGGCGCTAAGGAATCTATAAATGGAAACTTACTGCATACTTTCAATTTGTATTTGTTGAGAATCATTCATTCATGTCTCAGACAGTGCTCATTTCTTCATAAGGGGTTAGAAGAAGAATGGGCAGGAATTAGGTTGATTGCATGTAATAGCTGTTCTATTTTTGTATACAAAAATGCAAGCATGATTGCCTGAGCCCTGTGAAGGGGCCCACTAACTACTCTTACAGTATAGCTTACTTTTTGGTCCCAGGGGACGAGGCCTACCCATGAAGATTTCGTCCCAGGTGCTGTGAATTTAAACTACAGCCCTGGATGTATGTGGAAAAAAATCATAAAAAAGTGAAATCTTGTAAAACAGGTCTAAATGCTCCTGGAAATCATTTGTCCGAATAAGACACAGACTCAGACATACACACTGACAGGAAGAGCACGGGAAGAATGAGCATTTTTTCATTCTTCCTTTCTTGCTCCACAAGACCGGAGGCAGGAAATCTGTAAAGGCGGGAATGTGAGGGACAATACTGGGTTTGCTAACGGACTGCTGAACAAGTCTACACGTTACATGCAGGGGCTGTTAAGACAGTTCACCTAAAAATGAAAATGTCATCATTTACTCACCCTCTTTTTTCTGTTGAAGTTAATAGGGTCCAGTGTTGTTTTAGTGTTGTTTCATTGTATGGACCAAATTTGAAACATTCTTTAATGTATTCTGCAGAAAAAGAGAGTCAAACAGGTTTGAAACAACATGAGGGTCAGTAAAGGATGACAGAATTTTCTTTGTCATGCAAACTATTTCTTTAAGATGTTTCTGTTTGTGTGTCAGCTAGTGAATTCAATGAGCTGTAAAGTTATATAAGCTGTTTATCTTGCAGCTTAAACTAATTTCTGCCATAAATCTGGTATGACGATTATGATTAATGAAGGTTTTCCCTAATGGATTAGTGATATAATGAGTCATGCTGTCTGAAAACGTGGCTAATACCAAAGATTTGGTTATTGAAACGTTTCTATAATTCTTGGGTGTAAAACTGAGCTTAATCTCTCATTGTTAATGATTTTTAATGGTTTACAGTTCAGTTTAAACACCTGGGAACACACTTTAAAGTTGTGTAGCCTCTTGTGAAAATGAAAAGAACTATATCAGAAAGATAACATTGCTTTTATAGTACAATGAATAAGTAGTATACATGTTTATTTATGTGCTGTACAATGGTCCAAAAGTCAGAGACCACTAGTGAAAAATTATTCTATTTATTATATAATAGCTTTTTTTATTGCAAATGACCAAGTTTGAAAATAATTATTAGTGTTTAGAATGGGCTTCTTTATATATATATATATATATAAGATACGCTGTTTTAGTTCAAATCAAATCACAACAACGTAGGAAACAGATCCGGCGTGACGCAGCTGACACAGAACAGCATAGGCTACGTTGTTTATGTCCAGCTGATACTCTCCAAAATGGCGCAACAGGGTGATGCAGAGGAGACGAATTGTTGAATAAAGTCGTTCTTTTTTTTCTTTTCCGCACAACAAGTATTCTCGTAGCTTCATAAAATTACGGTTGAACCCCTGATGTCACATGGATTATTTTACAGATCTCCTTGCTACGTCTCTGGACTTGGGAACATTTCAGTTGCGTTGCTGTCTATGCAGGGTCAGAAAGCTCTCAGATTCCATCAAAAATATCTTAATCTGTGTTCCGAAGATGAACGAAGATCTTACCAGTTTGAAACGACACGAGGGTGAATAATTAATGACAGAATTTTCATTTTTGGGTGAACTATCCCTTTAAAGCAGCTTGGACGTAAAAGCACAAGTTGTAGGCCTACTCTAAAACAAAAAGGTGTCAAACAACATGCCTCTTTAAAATGTATCCGCAAACATGTTGTGTAAAATGCTTTTGACCACATTTTTACTGGTAGCATCTAGATTAAAGACATTTATCCTATCTATAAAGAAAGTTCTTGTAGTGTGTATTATTACACGTCTTCTTAACATCTCAGGAGGGCTGACTGAGAGAGTTTGAGTTAATGAGGGCTGAGAGGTGGCCTGTAGTCTAATAGGATGGGAAACGCGTTCATTTTTCCTTTGCATGAACAGGAGGAGCGTTTGCGTCACTGCAGTCAGCTGTGCGCGCGTCTCACGCGTGTTTATCTCCACGAGAGACGACAAAACGCTACACTCCTCCAGCTGTGAGATAAAACACTGCTTTTCAACGGGCGGATAGAACGAAGAAGAGTGGAATAAAACTAGAAGGAAACAGCGGAGGAAGGCTGGCCTGAGACGTAAGCACATTCTTTCACTTATATATCGCACATGCGTTATACTTTACACTTAGGAGCTATATTAACCCTCTATATAGCGAATCCACTTTATAAAATACAAGTGCAAGACACGTGCAGTTAGAGGCAGTCCTTTAAACTCGTAAATATAAGAACATCCTGAAACATAAACTAAACATCCTGTTTCTCTTTTTAAAATTAAAATATCTGCTTGCGTTTTCTCGAAGCAGAGGCGGTGAATGACTTGAAAGAAGTCGGCTGTGTTTTCTTTAGTCTAAACCGTTATTATTATTCCTCTATTCGTGCTTAAATCTTAAAATATAAGCTCAACTATGTTTTCATCGAGTGAATGTTTAAGTGGTAAATCACGGTTTGTACAGCAGTATTTTGGGTGTATCAAAGTCCGGGTGTGCCCGGTGCATATCCAGCGGATGTTCAGTGAACTAGTCATCATGTCAGTCTGAACAAGTCATATCAGTTGAGTTTGTTTAGACTGGCCGTGGGACACTTCTAGTGCTTCACTTGTTTGGTCAGATAGTGGCTGAAGTTGTTGATTGAACGTCATCCAGTGTGAATGCTGATCTGATGAATCTTTGACAAGATGACAGTGCTGTTTGTAACATCTCTGGGACAGTTCACCCCCCCAAAAAATCATTTTATCATTTACATAACGTCATGTTGTTACAACTTTCTTTCTGTCTAAAGTTTCTTCTGAAGCCATATGATAGATTTGTTTGAGAAACAGACCGAAATTTAAGTTATTCACATTTCAGTCATAATCTTGATCCCAACTGTAACTCTTTATGGAGGGTTCATGAGAGAAGGTTCAATATGCAGTTCTTGAACGAAGATTCGCTTGAGTCAGATCAATCAATTGGGTGATTTAATTAAAAGAGAAAAAAGTCAAAATGATTTGATCAAGAATTAGACTAATCCCGTTTTCACAGACTCCATAATACAGCTCCAGTTTACAGCTCAAAAGATTATCATTTATTTATTTATTTATTTAATTATTTTTTAATCTTATGTGGCTTCAGAAGACTTGGGAGAATAGCAACAGTGTGATTATGAAAAATGAATGCAAGATGCATCCTCTGTGAATGCTTCTCTACACAGCATGTGACAAAAATACAATGTTTTTTGTTTTTTTGTTTTTTTGCTGTCTTGTGCCATGAGCATATCTGAAGAATGCATCATATTCAGTGACCCTCTACATGAGAAGTGTCCAAACTTTTGAATATAAAGGGCCATAAACTTATTTGAAATGTTGCATTATATTGTAAATGTTGAATTATATCCAACTATATTATATTAACATTTTTACAATTTCTAACATTTTTAAATAATTACAAATTTAAAAAACATTTTTTTTATTATTATTATTAAACTCACTTATATTGTTCTTTTCAATGCAAAAATACAACAACAACAAAAAAGATAGAAAGAAAGAAATTAGGATATGGTATTCTCTACACAGCATGTGACAAAAATACAATGTTTTTTGTTTTTTTGTTTTTTTGCTGTCTTGTGCCATGAGCATATCTGAAGAATGCATCATATTCAGTGACCCTCTACATGAGAAGTGTCCAAACTTTTGAATATAAAGGGCCATAAACTTATTTGAAATGTTGCATTATATTGTAAATGTTGAATTATATCCAACTATATTATATTAACATTTTTACAATTTCTAATATTTTTAAATAATTACAAATTTAAAAAACTTTTTTTTAAAATTATTATTAAACTCACTTATATTGTTCTTTACATTTCAATGCAAAAATACAACAACAACAAAAAAGATAGAAAGAAAGAAATTAGGATATGGTATGTTTTTCCCTGTTTTTTATTATTATTATTGTTATTATTATTATTATTTTTTTATGGCATGGTGGGCCAAATCAAAGGTCCTCATGGGCCAACTTTGGTCCATGGATCCTGGTTTGGACATCTCTGCTCTACAAAGAGACTTTTTATAATAACCTATGAAACCATACATGCTAGAATTGCACAACTTCCACTACAGTGCATTGCAGACGGCAATAATTACGGTTACTATGTGGACATTTTTTTTCTGTGTTTGACGGGGTGTGATACTGACTTACGTAGACTTGTTGGGCTGCCTTGTCCAGTTTGTATTCTGTGATTCCCGAATATGCCCTTAAGTACATTTCTCAGTGAGGAGTCATTGAGAATAGACTATGGCACTGACGCTTTTCATCCTAGAGGTGTGTTGAGGTGGAAAACGCACTAACCGTCACTTGTTTGCTGTCAGAATGGATGTCTGTCATGTCTTGTCTTCCTCAGGCAAATGAAGCTGACCAAGGTAATTCCAATACTGCTGTTGTGTAGAGTGAAACATGCAAAGAAGCCATTGTGTGTCAGATTTGTGAGTGAATCTTTGACTTGAATGGGTTCTTCTCAGTCTGAATGATTCATTAGCAAGTCTGAATCAAAATGATTTTTATCAGATGTGTCCACTAGGGGTGTAACGATACACACATTCCTACTAGAAAAAAAATGGTACTGGTCTTTCGGTTCAGTGTGCATGTTTTTGTTTTTTTTTCTCCTCCTGCTGTACTGAACTGTGACCTCAAACTGAGGTACGTTCTGAACACTCATGTTTGTGTATCGTTACACCTCTAGCATCAACTAATCACAGATCACGAGAATGTTCTAAATGAATTTATCAAAATGTTTGATTAGATTTATAGCGCTTTTGCAGTTCACTCGTGGTGTGTTAATTTTTTAATGCACAAATATCCTATGCAGCTTCTAATATGAGCTCATACAGTAAATGGTGTGTACAAATGATGTCGCTTAAAATTGGTTACTTTTAGATTAGGAATTAGATACTTTGAGGCACTGCTGTCACTGCTTGCCATCAGCTACCAATTATTATTGCATGACTCTGCCTTTAAAATGACCATTTTTAAAGAAGATAATAAGTGACCACTCACGGGATCACTTTCATTTTGTTTAGTCTTGTAATTAAGGGATATCCTGTGTTGCTTATTACCATACTTTTCTTTTTCCCTAATTATACATTAGGTGAACTGCATAAACAGCTGAAATGAGATGTTTATCACACCCTTCTGTATACTGGCAACACAAGGAAGACTTCATGTTACATAATTGCAATGAATCAGACATCCAAGAAACGGCTCAGACCAACAGATGGCACTGTGCTCCGTGATCTCTCTGTGTTTATGGGCCTGCATTTTCAATATGCCCAAGAAAGATTTCTGTGAGTTTGTCTAAGTGAAAAAAATCTGATTAATTGGTTTAACAGCTAAAATTAGGACACATTTGGGTTTTAACAGCCTAAAATGCCTGTTCTTCTGGTTAAGAGGCTTTGATTTATTTCCCTTTATTTTGGTATCCTCCGGGCTGAAGTGAACTTTGCTGGGTGATCTGCAAAGCACAGCGCATGCAACAGATGTCAGACACCCAGAACATGGCCGTCTCACCACATGCGTGTACATATACGCCTGTACGCCTCGCTGGAGACTCTGACTCACTCATGAGGTCGCTGCTGATTGGCAGTAGGCTGGGTAAAACCTGTGTTTCCACTGTTTTAACTTTTCAAGTTTACAGTGATCTTCACTTTTCTGACCCGTGCTGCCCAGACAAGTATTCTCCGAAGAAACCAGTTCCTTGAAAATGTATGCACACGCTGTTTCTCCAACAAAAAGATGAAAGCTGAGGTATTGCATCATACATTAGTGGACATTAACCCTGTAATTTTGAGGTTTCCTGCCCTTTTCTGTTACTCTGTAATTTGCTTCAGAAATAGCACACACTGAAGGCATTGTGTGGCAGCAAAACTAAATTCATCGCTGCCTGGAGACACACAGGAAGGATGTACAAGTCTCTGCTGACTTTCCCTTTCTGAACTCACTGTCTCGTTGCATTAATTGGGAAGGGCTTGAATGAGAGTGGTGTCAGCTGTCAGCTTTTCCTAATCCCACTGCTCACTTTGCTGAAATATTTCTGCTCTAAGCTGCTTAACTGAGGTGGTCGTGTTCGGTTTAGCCTCTTAACTAGAAGCCACATACCTGGGTGTTTGCATGCCACCTGCGCAAATACACTTTATAAATCATAGATAGATCAAGATAGCAGTGAGATTCCACTGAAAGTTTTGTGCAAATATTTGTCTTGTGCTAAGAACTTCAGTTGCACCAAAGCGCATTTGGACACTTAAAATGCATTGCATGAAGAATTTTATTAATTGATGTGGTTGTGTTCGGTTTAACCTCTTAACTATAAGTCACATACCTGGGTGATTTCATGGCACCTACACACATAGACTTTATAATTCATTGATAGATCAAGATAACAGTGAGATTCCACTGAAAGTTTTGTGCAAATATTTGCTTTGTGTAATGAACTAGAGTTGCACCAAAGCTCTTTTGGACACTTAAGATGCATTGCATTTAGGATTTCATTACATTATAGATAACAAAATAATAAAGCAATTTTTTTTTTTTTTTTAAGAAAGAAAGCACAAGCACATCTTTAAGCGAAACGTGGTCTAGATGTATTGTTTAAAAGTAAGCCAAGTGTTTGGCTTTCTAGTTGTTTAAAGTTAGTTCATTGTTAATGTGATGATTTGCATCTGTGGTTACTCTGCTAGGACACCGGTGTGAAATTAAGGAGAATTGTCGTGGAAGTGGAACACAAAAGGAGAAATTCTGAAGCGTGCACTGGCCTTTCTTTTCCATGCAATTACAATAAATGGAGAGACTGAAGCCTTCAAGCATCAAAAAGGATATGAAACACCACAGAATTATTAGAAGTGGCCTGTTCATTGTACTTTCATGGAAAATAACTTTGTACAATTCTTCCAGATTTTTACTTCGTTTCAAGGAGGAAAGAAATTCATATATGTTTTGAACATCATTGTGAAGACTTGTCAAGACATTGAGGCCATTTGTTTATACTGCCGTAATATGATATCCACCTTATTGCAGTTGTATTATTTTATTCATAGCAACACTGGAGTCTTGGCAACACTGTTTTATTCACCCATCATATACAGTCATTTAATGTTTATTGTCTTTTTTTTATCAGCTCACATATCACATAACAACATGCATAACACCAGTGACTTCTGACATCCATTAAAAGTAGTTTGCTTTTGGAATCTTGGAAAATTTAATCACAACATGCCTGATATTTCAAACTATTTACATGTTGTAGCTATATAATAGCTGAGTGAAAATCTGAAATTCTTTTTTGGAATAAATACAAACTTTGAGTCATTTGACAATTTCATTCTGCATAGATGTGTTAATATATAGATTGTGAACTAATTCCTGTATCATTTTTAATGGAATGTTGTTCTAATGTACAGTGTAGTGTTACAGAGGACATCTCATATCGTTTCCATTTGAATTGTATTGTGGTTGTTTGGTGTCCTGCATATCTTGTAAGGTGGCCTTTTGGTGACCTTTGTGATCTAGACAAGCCAACTTTTATCTTTGTAAGCATCTAATGGTGCCATATTCTTGTTTTTTTTTATGATTTTATTTTTCCCCTGCAGTCCTATCTTTTTATAACCCTGATCTGATTGTACCATTAAAGGAACACTCCACTATTTTTGAAAATAGGCTCATTTTCCATCTCCCCTAGAGTTAAACAGTTGAGTTTTACCGTTTTCGAATCCATTCAGCCGATCTCCGGGTCTGGCGGTAGCACTTTTATCTGTAGCTTAGCATAGATCATTGAATCTGATTAGACCCATTAGCATCTCGCTCAAAAATGACCAAAGAGTTTCTATATTTTTCCTATTTAAAACTTTACTCTTCTGTAGTTACATTGTGTACTAAGACCGACGGAAAATGAAAAGTTGCAATTTTCTAGGCCGATATGGCTAGGAACTATACCCTCATTCCGGCGTAATAATCAAGGAACTTTGCTGCCGTACCATGGGTGCAGAAGGTGCAATTATATTACACAGCGCCTGAAAATAGTCCCCAGCTAGGTAACTTCCAATAAGCCTATTTTCAGGCGCTGCGTAATATCAGCCTATTTTCAAAAATAGTGGAGTGTTCCTTTAAGTGGTTTGATCACAGACAGTTTTTGCTTATTGTTCTATAACAGGGGTGTGCAAACCTGTTCCTGGAGGATCACTGTCCTGCAGAGTTTTGCTCCAACTAGGTGATATACCGGTTCAAACAGTAAACCGGTTTGAATTACACACACGGTATACTTTTTTTTTTTTTTTAAACGGCATACCAGAACAAGTGGCTAAGCAACATGGACAGTGTCGTGAATTGAAAGGGGATGCTGTTAACTGCATACACTTCTGACTAATGGTTGGAGAACTTTTAGAACTGAGCCAGAGACGCTGGAGACGAACACAAAGAGGAGAAAATACTGTAGCAGGCCGAGCAAACTCACTGCACCATGCACGACATATTGGGGGGTTATGTGAATATATCTCTGAGGGGAACTGACTGTCTTCAGAAAAGTTTAGATGGTATTTTCTTTTCATCTTACCTCCATATATATTGCATATTTATGTAGTATTTAAAAGCACAGCCTGCTTTGTTTACAGCAGTAACCAAGGAAACATTGTATCGCTGCTGTTCCATAAGCGCCACCTGCTGTTAGAGAGTGAATTTATGCTTCATTCAGCCCGTCTGCTGTTTTTGTTTCATGCACATATGTTTTAAGTAGCATCATTTCACAAAGCTACGGTCAGACCATTCAGTTTTTGCTTCAAATTTTGAAATTTTACTATCTATTTTACATCAAAAACCGTTCATGCTACATGTAGCATGTTTGTTTGGGTCGTGATTAAAATGCAGTGGTTTTGCAACTTTCATGCATTCTGATTTGTATAAAGGCACAGTCAGGGAAAAACTGTGATAAATGGTGAAACCATAAGAATCCTAAAAAAAGAAAAAGCGATACAGATTTTTGGTCAGACCGCCTAGCACTAGCTCCAACTAGGCCTGGGCGATAAAACGGCATCGATATTTATCGACGGTACACCTCCTTCAATATCGATAGAAAAAATGTTCGATATCGCGCACGATATAGGCACGTACTATGAGTGACGCAGACAGCGGCCCTCCTGTGGCCTCGGGAGACAATTAGACCTATACAATTAAGACCCATTTAATCTGCATATAAAACATATTTTTATTGTGTTTGATTGTTAAAACAAAAAATATTTGTTTTGTCTCAATAAATTGTGTTAATTATAAATACAGTGGTTAAATTTAAACATTTTTTTTCTATTGCTTTTGTTTTAAAAAA
>NW_015654553.1:339480-351852 GCF_001515625.1 Sinocyclocheilus rhinocerous
ATATAGGCACGTACTATGAGTGACGCAGACAGCGCACACAAACACGAACACATGCTGAAATGAGTGCTGTGCCTGCCTGTGATGAGGAGATTGTGAATAAAGAATGAATATTAGTCGAATTTAAAATAAATATTTGCATTTGAATGTTAGGTGTGTGCGTCAAGGAGCGTCATCAGTGGCACGTGAGATGCGGTGAAAGTGACGTTGTTGCATTTGAAGGTTTTGTTAGTCTAGCCCACGAGACGCGCCGCTGCTGCGTTATTCATTCAAAATATTAGAGAAATATAGAAGCTCAATGCGGATAATATCTTGAATGGGTTAAAACGGAAACCAAGCCATTCACACAGAACGCATATTCAGCGCATTTTTTAGACGGACAAATATGACTGCTGCACTCACGTCTCACAGAAGAGATGTATAGAAAGCCATGCAAAGTTAAAACAGTTTAAACTTTTAGAAAACATGTCACGAATTTGTGGAGGTTTATTCATTTTCACTGCTTCTCATATGTTTTTAAATGCGGTTTGTGTGAATGGCGCTTCGGCTCTTTGGATTAAGCAATGCATAAATACATGATGCTGTTTTGTTCATAATTGTTTATGCAATTTACGAAATTATATTAGATTTTTATGAGTTAATTTAGACGTAATGCACGTTTTTGTAGAGTTACTTGCTAAATGCGCTGCATTATTTTGCTCATTGCGCCCTCCTGTGGCCTCGGGAGACAATTAGACCTATACAATTAAGACCCATTTAATCTGCATATAAAACATATTTTTATTGTGTTTGATTGTTAAAACAAAAAATATTTGTTTTGTCTCAATAAATTGTGTTAATTATAAATACAGTGGTTAAATTTAAACATTTTTTTTCTATTGCTTTTTGTTTTAATAAAGGTTATAAAAAATGTCAATAATTATCGATACCGAACGATATGAAACATTATATCGTTGATAAAATTTTTTGCTATATCGCCCAACCCTAGCTCCAGCCCTAATTTAAACACAACTGAACCAAAGTAGCAACTCACAAGAAACTTCCAGGCAAGTGTGTTAGAGCTAAACTCTGCAGGATTTTGGCCCTTCAGGAACAAGATCGGACACCCCTGCTCTATAAAAAATACATTCCTCTGCAGGGAAATTATTTGCAGTGTTAAAGTTTTTTCCCCACATTATACTGAATAAAATGTGTAATGTGCCATTTAGTCTGTTGAGCAGTAACTGCTTTATTGGTTAAATTGGTTATAAAAGGCACTATTGTTGTTTGTTCTTAATCTGAATTATGTGACAGACAGGCTGCTAAAAAGGTTAATGAACCAGAAGATGGTCTTTTGCTTGTCTACACACATGCAGAGAACATGACACAATTTTTTTTTATCCTGAAGTTCCAGAACAAGGCTTCAGTGATCTGTTATGACCACAAATCATATTCAAGCCTTCAAGATCGACACTGTCAGTTCTCACTGTGAGCCATTCCCTTAGTCGCCCATTTCATGCAGAAGCATGATGGATGGGTTTGTAAAACGCAGTTTAACAAGGTCATCTCACCATGGCAACAACCAATCACGGACAGGCTTCTTTATCCATACATTTTGAAGTTGATTTTCTTCTTTTTGCATAGATGCAAAAAGTTGTTACATCATCGCTAAGAGACGCTTAGCGCTCTCTACTGCAGTGACAGATGGACCCCATGAGAAAAGGGAGGGAGAAAGAGTGAAACGCATTTTCTCTTTCAGCAGAGGTGTGGGAGTTCACCCGCAGTGCAGGATCGGCTGGACTGCGACCGTTTGGAGTTTGCCCAGTCGTATGGACCACAAACTAGGATAAAGACTATCAAAACCAAGTGTTATGACAGAAGGAGTGGGCTGACCTGGGAGAGGTTTATCCCTGCAATCCAGCGACTGTAAAAATTACAATAAAACCATTAGGAGGCAAAGATTTGTTGGATATCAGATTGTGCCAGTGGAGGTTATTCCTGATTAGCAAACTAGTCATCTATTATTCCACAAGTTTACGTGTGTTTGCACTGGCTTACATGAGCTTGTTTATCAGGGTGTGTCTTTATAGATGTGTCCAGGTAGGTTAAAATGGCTTTGTGGGGTTTAAAAGCAGGTGTGCATTAGTCGGCGCTCCCTCATCCTCCCTCAGAATGGGAGATGAGAGCAGCCATCTCATTTGCTGATCAGATCACGGACAGATTATCAGCCTAAATGAGCATTAGAAGAAGTCGAGCTCTGAGGTGTCTGAATAGCATGTTCTGAACAGTCTTAGCATGTGTGAATACAGCGAAGAACTGGTGGGAAAAGAAGCAAGAAGGCAACCATTGATGTGGACTTTATTCCAAACTGGTTATTCCCTTCTTTTTGGACTTCAGTTTGACAGAATCTCACCACTACGCAAGCGCAGCGCAGTAGAGCTGATATCACAACTGTAACTTCAACCAGAAGATAGTGTTCTCTGCTTGCACTGATACTGAAACGGGATCACTCCATCTCTGATTCTGACTGAACGTGTTGGTGGACCCATTTGTGATTCTATTAGTCAGCACCACCATGTATGTTCTGTGCACACTGGTGTTGCTGTCTCTCCACAACCTGTTTAGGAGACCCAGGGTCTTGGAACCCTCTGAACCCAAGGCTATCGAGGGTCCTGAGCAGCACAGACCAGATGTCGCCAAACTGGGACGCAAGAAGAGGAACAAGCACACCTTGCATGAAGGTTCTGGACCACTAGAGTCCTCAAGGGTCCATGACTTTGAAAGATGCCTGGATGGACCCAGTAGAGCAAGTAAAAGAAGATCCGTGCACCTGGATAATGTGCACAAGAGGAAGAAGAGAGCACAGGTGAGATTGAAAATGGAGATGAAGGGAATGAGGGGAGGAACGTAGCTGTTAGGTGCTGGAAATATCACCACAGTTTGAGGTTGATCTTTAATTCTTTTTACTTTGCTGATACATGCTGATCACCATCAAATGGAGTTTATTTAAGATTGTCGTTTTTGATTGATCCATTCAGGAGCTGAAAAGGTTTCACCACATTATGTTGATGTAAAAGTTGTCTGTCTGCTGCTGGGAAACCTCCATTTAATCTAAAATTATAATTGATGTCTTCTCATTATTTATGAGTGTTGTATTATTGATTTAACGAAACATCAGACGCTTTGCTGGTTCAAGGTTTAGGCTCAGTTTCCTGTTCTGTGGGCTACTGGAGTGTGAATTTCTGTCACTGCTGAATGTCTAGTAGATCTATTTTAGTCAATTGGATATGTTTCAAGACACTCCGTACCTCATCCTATTGTTCTTAACTGTTTTGTGCAATCGTCTGCTTTTAGATATCAGCATGTTCTTTTTACAGAGTCTACGGTGCATGGGGATTTTCATGTACCTGGAACGATGTTTATCATCCTGTCCCTCTGCTGTCCCATTTCTAATGTTTTCTGCTGTCTGATGGACTGTTTTAGCGGATAAAATCCTGAGTGGTTACATAAGCAGTGGGTTAATCATAGAGCTCCCTGTCCTCTTTAATCGTAATTTAATTCATAAGGAATTCCCTCAATCTACCATTGTTCGCTTTCCTTAATCTTGTTTGCTTTCACTTGTTGGATCAGCAGAAATCTCTGCTTTGCTGGAATTGGTTTGACAGAGCGCTTATTCCACTGTAACATCAATTCTTGGAAAAATTCTTCATTGGTTGCAATGTTTTTGTTTTGGGTTTTGTTAGTTTTTCTTTTTATTGATGTCACGCTCTTTAAAAAAAAACAAAGGTTCCAGGAGGGGGTTTTACTGCAGTGCAATAGAAGAGCCATTTTGGGTTTCCCAAAGAACCTTTCAGTATTTTTTTTTTCTTAGTGTGAGGAACATTTTAAAAATCGAAAGTACCTTTTTCCTTTACCAAAAAAAAAAAATACCTTTTGTGGAATGGAAAGGTTCCATGGATGTTAAAGGTTCTTCATGGAACCATATATGGCAATAAAGAAACTTTATTTTTAAGAGTGCATGTACGAATGTTCGCTGTTAATTTGTAACATGGGGGCCTATATGTGCGAGCGAGTGGTTTGACTAAACTAAGGGGCCGTTTACACGACAACGTTTTCATCCAAAAACGGGAAACTTTTTATGCATTTTAACAGTTCGTTTACACGACAGTTTTTCGTTTTTCCGTGTAAACACCCAATACAGGAATCTTTGAAAATGGTGACGTCGTGTGCGTGCGTAGTACATGTTAGGTATGTAGACATGCGCAGTACGGGTCGATTTTAAAGGCAAGCGTGAACAAACATGCACAACAATGGTAGAGTAAATGGTACTGTTGTTGATGCTCAAGAGTTTGCTAACGCTTCATCAACAAAGTGTGGATTTACTTTACCAATATTACAACCAACAGCGGAGACGCATCATATAATCATCACTTCCCTACAGGTACTGTTTATTAACCAGGTGACAGCGCCAACTACTGGCCTGGCATAGGGCCTACACTGTAAAAAATGACCGTGAATTTAACGGTAAAAGACTGTAAATCGTAGATATGTGTAAACGCGAATCATTTTGAAAACGATTTTTCCTTTTTTACGATGTTTCTGGCCACTATTAAAGTATACTGTGCTTGCAGTGTAGTTATTAAAAGTTAAAAGAGTGTTCTAGTTGCTTAACCGTGTGTATCTGTCAGTGCTTTGGGTTGTTGCGGTGAGTTGCAGGGCGGTTACTCGAATGGCAGTATTGGATTATCATTAAGAGGCTTGTTGTGTCAATGCATGGAAAAATCCTGAGCTGACACAGATTTGTTATCAAAGCTGGCACTGAACTTTTAGGACCTTACTTAGTAATCTTTTAATGCACATAATTTTCCTACAGACTGCTAACAGCAGTTTTAGTATGCTTTAAATGGATAGGTTTTACAATCTATTGGGAATGGTTTTGTAATACTGACTTGAACTTAAAATGATTTGTACTCCGTTGAAGAGCAACAGCTTTCAATCTATAGTGTTTATCAGCTAGTTATTCATGTTCCTAAAGCATGCCACATTCTCTATGTACTAGTTCATGTTAGCGTTTGTAACCCAGTTACCTAGCAGTGCCTGAGAGAGTTTGCTCTCATGGGAGCAGAAGAATGGTGTCAGTTTAGTTACTGAGAAGCCCATCAATTAATGCACCACACAAATGAGTGAGCAATTTCACCCGCTGTGATTGGCTTAAAAAAAGCCATGTCTGTCTGTCTTTTTTTTTTTTTTGGCGTTGAATTCAATGAATAGAACATGATTTTTCAGAGAAATGCCCTCAGATTTTACCAAAAAAATTCATAAACCGATTTTGTTTTTGTCTTTATTTATTCAGCTACATTGTTTAGTTTCATTCGTACAGTCAGTAATTTGAATACACCACTTCTATGATTAGTATATATTTTTTTGTTTAGTTCTGAATTAAAATTCATTTTGGTGTTTTGTTTTTTTTGGGGGGTGGGGTGGGGCTTAACCTCAAATGTCAGGGTGATACTAATCACTTTGTACTGATAACCGATAGCATAATGAAGAAAAAAGACCCATTATAAATGATAGTCATTAAAAGAAAAATTTAAATAGTTTGGACTTTTTTTTTTCCACTATTTCTTAAAAAACATAAGCTGTGTGGTTAGACCAACGTGCAGAAAACATAAAATAGAAATTGTCATATAGTGTGAACCACTATGCTGACAATCATAATTTTTTGTCAGGGTAAATACGTCTCTGAAATTATTACATTTTGACTTAAATATTACATTTGAATTTTTAGTAAGGCAAGGTTAGTTCAGATTTTACAATGTTGTGTAGTGCAACTCCCCAAAAACTAAATGAAATTTATGAAATAATAATACATTTAATAAATAATTTCTAAAAAAAAAATTTAAAATTTTTAAATATTTTTATTATAGATTAAAGATGTTTCCTTTATCTCTTGTTTTGATTGATCTTGACCGAAATAAAGAAATTAATCACCCTAACCAATGTGTTTCCAGTTTATCACAAAAAAGCATGTATTCCTGTAGATCAGTTGGTGTTGAAACTAGCAACACCAAGGCTGTGAGTTCAATTCTTTATACCTTAAATGCAACATAAATGCATAAACACATTTACCAAATGAATAAATGTAGAATATATCAGTGTGCCAAACAGTAGGCGGATGCTACACACATACATGCACACAAATGTTGGTGGAGTGAGAAGCAGCACCACGCTACATTTGCATGCTGAAATATTTATTTCTGTGGCCAGGCGAGCGACGGAGAGGGAGGGAATTGTGGGATAGATGGGGAAGGAGGACAGAAGTGCGGGGGGCGTGATGCGGCTCAGATTCCACCGTTACCAAGGAACAGCGACAAGAAGAACAGCGTTTGTGTCAGAATGAGAGCGTGTGTGAGGAGAGGAGCTGCATGCACACGCGAGTGTGTGTGACACAAAGAGGGACGGTTTAGCTGGTGGCGGAGCGGCGCAGACATCAGTGGTGGTGTGTGTACGTGTGTGTGTGTGCTCGCACTCCAGATAAATGCTATGAAATAATGAAGGCATGAGCAACAGCAGGAGACCGCAGGGACAGAGGTGAGTTCACGGATGGAGAGGATGCTGAAACATTTCACTAAAACCACGTGTGCTGTTTTTCTGTTCATATTTCACCCGTCTGGTCTAAGATTTCAGATTTTGTTCCTGTCTGGACACATTATTCTCTTTCATTAGACATTACATGCATGCACAGGTCTGGTGATGCCTGTTTAATGCCTCGGTGTCCAGTGCAGACAGATGTTTGTGCCGGAGGGCTATGGAGGGATTTACAGGAGCAGAGGGAGGGAAGGAGAGGGTGATTTTTCTCTTTCATGATGGGGGGGATGCGGGCTGTAATAACTGGAACTGATGAATGTTTCATGGGCCTGTTTATAGCAGAGAAGTTGTGTTTGTACAGTGATTTAGACAAAGCAATGCAGAAATGGGAGACAGACAGACAGATGGAGAGACACACTCCGGGGGTGACTGCAGATGAATGAACGATACAGGGAAATCAGACAGACAGCGACAGACTGTTGGACCACAGGATTCATGAAACTGCTCACTGGTGGCAGACGTGTGTGTGTGTGTGTGTGTTTGTGTGTGTGTGTGCGCGCGGTTTTGTGACAAATGAGGACATAAATTTGTATAATGACAAAGGTATGACATAGGTATTACAAGGAGAAGGTGACTTTTCAGGACATTAGCCCATGTCCCCACTTTTCAAAACGCTTGTAAATAACACAGAATGGAGTGTATTGAAAATCTGAAATAGCACAAAGTTTCCTGTGAGGGGTAGGTTTAGGGGTAGGGTTGGTGTAGGACAATAGAATATACGGTCTGTACAGTATAAAAACCATTACGCCTATGGGATGTCCCCACTTTTCACAAAAACAAACCTGTGTGTGTGTGTGTGCATCCGTGCATTGACGGATACAGTATGAATGATTGATGCTGTAGGCTACAGTAAAGAAATGGTCAGCAGTAACAAACAGGATACTTTAATAAGAGCTTCTGTTTCAATGATGAATTCACTTGATTAAATTTGAACACCAGATACACTCATTTGCATTGCTCTCAACATGAAGTTGTACTATATACTTACATTCTTTCTGTAGAAAGCTAATTTTGTTTTGTTTTTAAGTCCGTACAGACTGACTAAAATCTTAAACCTATTCCTAAAATAATTTTGTTTTTGCATTTAAACATACTGGTAAAATCTACTGGTAATTTTCTGCCAGGACATTGTCCATTAATTTTACAGACATTAAAATTAATAAAATAAAGGTAAAATCAATACGGAAAACTCTTTTATATTAATACAGTACATTGTGAACTATTTTAAAGGATTAATTTTTTACAGTGTATGAATTCAAGTCTGTTTGGATCTATAAAATCTATTTTCTCCAAGTGTTTTATTTTAGTCTATTCTATTATATTCTACAAGTTTACCTTGGTATATACACACCAACCTATAAAGCATCAACACACTTCTCAGATTTTAATTGTAATTTAGTAATTAAAGCCTTTTATTAATTTCCAAAAACTGATTATGAACCATTTTAGAAGTTTTGCAGTACGTATAAAATATGAATATGACAATATTTGTGCTGTTCTGCTGCAGTTGGCTTTAAGTTCTTCATGTGTGGAGTCTTGAAGACCCAAGTGCAGTATCTTGCATTAAACCTAGATTAGCCTATTAATTTTTCCCTTATTTATTTTTGTTCTTCATAACTAATTAAGAAAACTTTTATAATAATGTTTAAAGTGTGCTTTTACATTGTGTACACTGGTAGAAAAGAATTGTAGAAGTGTCAGTTCTCTCCATTTATTCATGTTTGATCCAATATGCACCTTTTGGAGGATGCTGCTCGAGGACTTTATCAAGTCAAAAATCACTTTTCTGTAAGAGGTCATGTAGTATAAGTCTTATACTTAATTTCAGTATATTGTTTTGAGGTGTTTCACGCGTCTCACGCAGGTGCATTCAGATGTATGTAGTGTTTTGAATGCTGTTTTAAGTGCAGTCTCTCTAGACTAGTGGTTGGTTTGAACATGATTTGGCTTTTCTTTTTTTTTTTTGTCTGTTGGTGGATGTGGGTAGCAGAACTAAAATAGAAGATGAGACGACAACGAGAGAGGCAGAAGTAGGCTAATGAGATTCACACACTCCTCTGTGTGGAAGTATGCTGCTGAAGATGAAAACCATGTCAGTGTGATGGAAAAACCTGGCTCTTCCTCAACTAAACAGCGGTTTTCAACAGCATTTCATGAAATATCCGTCTATAGGACTGGATGAAATGATTATCCGTGGTGGTGTGTGGTTTCATCATGGGACAGCAGCTGATCAGATGTTTCATTAGAGCAGTCTGTTGAGTGAGATCCTCCCAGGAGACCACCGTGAGCTCTGCTGAAACATCAGAAGGGCCCGAGTGTTGTTTTACAGGCGACAGAGTGTACATTGATCTTAGGGGAAGAGAGCGAAGGAGAGAGAATGGCTCTGTGGTAATTGAGATGCCGTAATGTTTTGTAGTTTACTGTGACTTATGTTGGATAATTAGAGGTTATATTTGTTTGTACATGTCAGATCTGTCTGTACATCCTCATGAAAAATGCATCTGTCTGAGGTCTGTTGTTGGTATTTACTGCTCCCTCTGGTGGTCAGTTAATGAAAAGCCCATGATTAAAGGGAGAAATGTTTCTTTATTCCAGAATACACTTTTGAGAGACTAGTAAGAGTACATGTGCTTTCTATGCCTGATAGGTTTCTTCTTAGGTGGAATAAGGACTATCTTTGGGTGGATAGGGAGCCGAAAGCTCATTTATACTTGTGTTTGAATGTTCACACAGGTTCATGATCATTTTACATTTTACTCTTTGAAACCCACAATGTGTCTCAATAATTTACTTCTACTTTTTTAAGACTACTTTTTAAAAGCACCAATAAATCTTACAGACTGACCACTGTTTGAGCCAAACTGCTTGAAGTGTTTTCCAAAATCAGGTGAAGATGTCATGTGCGGGTGAATTGAATCAGTCCAAAAATGTCTGTCCTGCCATCACGGTGAAAAGAGGTCATCTGCTGACAGCTTAAAGGATTATGGGTGAAATGAACTTGATGCAAGCTGCCTTGTCTCTGTAGAGGCACAGGACGTCTTCACTAACCTGATAGTAAATGCACACTTTTTTCTTTCTAACAATGTGATCAACATGAGCAGCATTTTGAAGATGTAAAGCGGTTAAGAGCAGGTTATTTGCTCGTTTTGAGGGTAGCAGATAAAGATGTTGGGTTGGGTGGGATCACTGATTAACAAGAGCTGGCTGGACCAGGACCGCCCTGCGTCTCATCAGGACTGTAGGAAAGCTGGACTGATGGTACTGTGTGTGTGTGTGTGTGTGTGTGTGTTCAAATCAGAGAGAGGCTATGTAGTCTTAGAGGATTAGATATGCAGCGTGACTAGCTTTTGTTGTTGGGTCAAGACTTATTGCTTGTGCTGCTATTCAGTGCTCACTAAATTTCAGCCTCTGACTTTCGTTTTGGGTCCAGACTTGCATTAAATCAGCCAAAGAAGACCCCTTTGTGCTGGGGCAGAGTGGTTTTCTGTGCACTACATAATAGCTCAGACTGAATATTCGGAGACATTCATAGTTACCCTGTTCAAAGCCTTTGTTTTTCATGCTGCTGTGCTGAAGTGGTAGAAAGTTAACTAATGTCTATATTATATTTCATCACAAATTTGAAAAGTTTTTTTTTTGTTTTTTTTGCATTGTGCTCTCATTTTCATGACAATTAAGCACACCTACTTAATACAATTTAAAATAACAGATTTTTTTTCTCATATATTTAAAAATGTAATTTATTCCTGTGATGTGAAGCCGAATTGTCAGCATCATTACTCCAGTCTTCGGTGTCACATGATCCTTCAGAAATATGCTGATTTGGTGATTTCTTCTTATCAACGCAAGAAAGGTCAAAAGAACAGCATCTGTACTGCCTTTAAAAAACGTTAAACATTCACCTTTGTAGGCTCCTCACCCATTTCTGTTTTTGGGATGAAATATGACCCCTACACGTTTTTGTTCTTTTCATTCAAATACATTTGCATGTGCATGTTCATACAAATACTAACAAATTTAACACCGACAGTGGCTATCTAAATGTGTTATTGTTTGCTGGATTAAATACTGGATAGTATGAGGCACTAGTAAATACTGCCGTCCTCTTGGCTTTGTGCTGTTTTTGTGAGCAGGGGTCTGATTGTAAAGACACCATTATTAGTCAGTTAGTTATTCGGTGTCCAGGTTCTTGTGTTGTCTTTAAGGAGACTAATCCTCGTCTCTCAGTGTGACCTGTGGCCCGTCACTCTAATCTCATTTGTCGTTACACTGATTGTTTATGGCCCTGAAGTTTGGTCATTGGAAAGTGTCTGGTCATGTGACTGCATGAGAGACATGCAGAGATTTCTGCAGCATTTCTCCTCTGTAGACTGTTTTAGTCTCAGATGCACAGTCTCCTGTAATTTTTTGTTTGTTTGTTGCGCAGTAAACATGTATGGTAGACATCTTGGACTTTATACTGCACTTTACTACATGCCTTCTGTCATGTGATTGATAATTTACACATTTTTAGCAAGTGAATGTCTTTTTGCTGCTTTACTGATTTTTTTTCTTCAAGTAAACGTACAAATAAATGTTATATTGTTAGTAATTTCAAGATGAACACTGACTGGACTGAAGAAACGTAGGTTTACATGATTATCCATACATCATTTTTAGAAAAATCATGTTAAAATTTATCAAATATTATACAGCAGGCTTTTAAGGAATGTTTAGTTGTTCATCATCATTGAATTGCGTTGTATTATATATTTTGCCCACAATAAAAACTACAGAGCTTTGATCATAAACATTTAAATATCACTTTACTAAGACATATTATTAGGAGATATGGAGTGACAGCTGATATTTATATTAATTTTATGCAAGTAGTCCATTATATTTGTTTAGTTTGGGCCGCTGATTTTTCTTTTTTTATGAGCTCCATGTTCTAATTAAGTCAATACTGTAAGAGTCATAAAAGCCTGATGTTTTTAAAATATACTCAATACTCAACAAACACGTATGGGTCAAAGACGTTAAGATGTCCGCATCAAAAGAAATTTACAAAAGTGATTTTATGTCCATAGAAAGCACATTAAATACAAGTAAAGTGTCTACATTTAAGGTTTCAAATAAGTTTTTGAAGAATAAAATGTCAAAGTTTGGTTGAAATAATGTTCTATTGTCATTCGGTGTAATGTAAAAATTCAAACAACATGCTTATTCTGACCTGTACATATTAAAATATATAAAAGAATAAGTGAGCATATTCAATTTTTTTGGGTTTTAAATGAGTAAAAAATTCTTACTGACAAATGGGCAAAACCTAGGATAGTGGCAAATTTAAAAAATGTAAAATAGCAACTAATTAGTATTTGGGGTGAAAATAAATATATAGTTCAGTCATGAAACTCTAGATGGCGCAGGCTGACGGGTTGTTAATGTAACTGATGATATTCAGAGATAGTGTTGTCACGGTACCAAAATTTCAGTATTCGGTACCAATACCAGTGAAAATCCACGGTTCTCGGTACCAATTTCGGTACCAAAGCAAAACACAAAAACATGCTAATTAAAAAATTTGACTATAATTTAATCCAAACTGTGTACATATTTAATTTTAAAGGGCTTGTAAAACCTTCTAAAGTTATTCAACCAAGAATAACAACTAAGTTAGCTAAAAAAATAAAAATAAAAAAAGCCCAGAACTGCTCTTCTGACTGATATGACACAAACAATGTTAACCATTTGTACGTTCTCTAACAC
>NW_015654553.1:351962-359146 GCF_001515625.1 Sinocyclocheilus rhinocerous
ACCACCGGTACTTAAAAAAAAAAACCTGGTACCGTAACGTTTAAATTTTTTTAGTACCGACTTTGTACTGAAGTACCGGGTCTTTTGACAACACTAGAAGTTAAACGACTTGTTACAAGCTGATTGGTTCATGCTGCATAAGCAGCCAATGAGCTTACTGCCTTGCATTTATATGGCTGGCTAGCATTCACTAGAATATGCCTGACAAGATTGTTACACTGAATGGCATTTTAGTGGGTGTCTTCTGTAAATCAGGGGAAAATTTATGATTTATTTTTTTTTGCTCAGAAAAACAAAAACAAAAATACAATTACATTATACCGAAAACTTTTAAATTTTTCTTTTTTTTTTTTGGAAAAACAACTATTTGAAGCAGTATTGTTTTTATGCTTAAATCCTTTTTCGTCTTTGACCCGTATACAAACTTTTAAAAATATATTTTTAGGTTCAGTAGGGTTCAGTTTCAATCGGTTTAAAAGGTTCAATGAACTCTTATATTGAAAAAAAAATGTTTAAATTGGACTATTATTACTATGATTTCAGGCTTTACAGGGTTAATGATGAATTTTATTCTGTATAATCTCCATGTAAAATTGTCAGGTCTCAGATGTTCATTAGTTGGGTATTTATTGGATGTGGTCTGTATTTACAGCCGGTCCAACGGTGTGTTCTGCTCGGCCCTGTGGTCATGTACGGCACACGAAAGACCTGGGACGTCAGCCACACCCCCTGCCTGCAGGAGCTCTGGAACAAAGACCTCTCATTGGATGGTAAGCACTGTCACATGAGTAGACTTCAAAACCGGTGTAGCAACATTTTTCTGAGGATAGTTTGAATGTTTGAGTGGATGTGGGAGGTGTGTGTGTTTTGTGTGTGTGTGTGAGCCCTTGCTGGCTCTGTCATCGGTGAGAGAGCAAGCGATGTGTTCTTACCCACTGACAAGGAGAAACAAAGTCAGACTGTTTCGGACCGAACGGAGAAGACCATGCGTTCTGTCCCGGTACGGAAGGGTAAATCTCCTTAGAGATGAGAGCAGTGCTTGAAAATTTGTAGGTGTGCTAAATAATGCACTGTGTGCTGCACGGGACATTATAACAACAGCCACAGCGATTGTGTGAGAAACAATGACCAAAAAGGACTAAAACGGGAAGCAGACAAAGAGGAAAATCAGGGAAATGTCGAGGCTGAGTGTTGGTGGCTGGTTTTTGCAGTGATGCGGTGACAGATTTGCGTTCAGTCTGATGCTCTTCTACGAAAGCGGCTCTACTGCTGTGTCATCGTAAACCGCACCGGCGAGAGGCTGCACGTCTCATCCGTGTGAGTGTGACAGAGAGCTGTTTGACAAACAAAACAGTAATTGTTGTTTTTTGATGAGGTTCAGGGCCGTATTAAAATCCAGGTTAATGCATCACTTGCAGCAAGCTGTTATCTTATCATTAGTTAATGATGGCCTGCAGGACCTTTACCAGATTGATGTGTTCTCTGCATATTCAGCTAGTAAGGATTACTTTACCCAAATCTTAATATTCTGACGTAATTTATGCACCTTCATGTTGTTCCAAACTTGAAGGACTTTATTTCTATTAAGTAGCACAAACAGAGAAATTAACTGTTTTTATGCAGTAACGTTGAATGAGGCATTATTGCATTATTGCTGCTTTAGATGATTCCGTGAAAGAGCGGTCAGAATGCACACAAATCAGTTCAGACCTTTTCGAAAAAGAAAGATATTACAAATCATCTGAAATCATACAATGGTTTCATGTGAGGAACAGACTGAAATTTAAGCCATTATTTACTGAAGATCTTGACTTTCGCTCTAGATCTCCTTGGTTTGTTCATGAGAATTAGCCATCTTCAACAGGTGAACAAATAATTTTTTTGAGTTGCTCTACGTATATTTCCCACAATGCCATTGTGTCATCTGGACCAGCATTATTTTAGGGTGCTTTCACACCTGTAGATCGATTGTTCTTCTTCCATTCTAGGAAGAAGAGCAATAAGACGGCATTATAAAATGAAAAAGTGCGCTTTGATTTTGAATGGCGAAGACGTGCTCACCCACAGACATTCACTGGTTCATTTTGAAGTATTAGCATAATAACAAAGCTAATGCTTTTCATGGTACTTACGTAATTACCCATTATACATTGTGATATAGCCTGGTTCGTTGGCCCGTTAGATCGGATTGCTTTCTCACTACAACCGAACCGCTCCAGAGTTCGTTTTCAATCGAGCCGAGACCACCTCGTTCAGGCGATCTCGGACCGATTGTTTTTGGTCCGTTAGATCGGATTGCTGTCTCACTACAACCGAACCGCTCCAGAGTTCGTTTTCAATCGAGCCGAGACCACCTCGTTCAGACGATCTCGGACCGATTGTTTTGGCGCGGATCCGATTCACATATGCACAAACCGAGCTAAGGGGGGAAACGCGCTAGGTTCCGAAACAACGGGCCAGGTGTGAAAGCACCCTTAGTATCCATTATTTACTATTGTAGTATTTATTAATATTGAATTAGCTTTTATTTTTAGTTTAGTAACATTTTAGTAATCATTGTGCTTTTGTCATTTTCACAATTTTTTAATGTTACTAGGCCTCTGTTTAATTTGTATTGTAGTTTTACTTCAGTTTTAGTTTTTTTTCAGTCCTTCAACTTTAGTATTTTTAAGTCAATTTTATATTTAATAATATTAATAATTAACAATATTCTCTTTTCTGTAATTTCAGCGAGTTCCCTGGATATCTTGATGAGTGATGGTGAGGAGGAGAGCTCCTTCCTCTCGTTGCCCAACTCTGTCCTTCAGCGCCACTGTTTGACCTCTGACCTCTCTGAAACGGCCACCTCAGAACAGCAGCAGCTGCTCATACAGGTACGACCCCGTGAGTGGTGTTTGCTAAGATGAGCGCAACCATTGTGATTGTTCATACTAAGCATTCTGAGACTTTTTTCAGTACCAATGGATATTTGCTTAAAATCCAGTATTAATCTGTCCAGTTTAATATTGTAAGTTGAGCAAGCATCGCTGTTACTTTTGCATATAACTAGGTGTAGGGATTTACTGCAACACATTATTTTCAGATTCTCTGTAGACCATTTACACTACCAAAAGTTCAAAAGTTTAGGGTAAGATTATTTTTTAAATAATACTTTTATTCAGCAAGGATGCATTCATATGATAAAAAGTGAAAGTAAAGAAATAAATGATGTTCTTTTCAACTTTGTATTCATCAAAGAATCCTGAAAACAATGCATCCACAAAAATATTAAGCAGCACGACTGTTTTCAACACTTATCATCAGAAATGTATTTTTTTTTAAATAATACTTTTATTCAGCAAGGATGCATTCATATGATAAAAAGTGAAAGTAAAGAAATAAATGATGTTCTTTTCAACTTTGTATTCATCAAAGAATCCTGAAAACAATGCATCCACAAAAATATTAAGCAGCACGACTGTTTTCAACACTTATCATCAGAAATGTTTCTTGAGCAGCAAATCAGCATATTAGAATTATTTATGAAGACTGGAGTAATAATGCTGAAAATTCAGCTTTGCATCACAGGAATAAATTATTTTTTTAAATGCATTAAAATAGAAAACAGTTATTTAGATTGTAAACACATTTCACAAAATTACTGTTTTTACTGTATTTTTGATCAAATAAATGCAGCCTTGGTGAGCAAAAGAGACTTCTTTCAGAAACATTAAAGCATGCTTCCAACTCAAACTTTTGAATGGTACGATATACATATGAATTAAACTCTCAACATCTGTGTTTCTGTGATATAGTGTTGTGATTGAATCAGTCTTCACCAGATCACTCAGGAGCTGGTTTCTGTGTGACTGGTCTGTTCTGTAGCTGTGTGATCTTTGCGTAATTGGTTTCACAGGGTTAATAAGTCACAGCTAACAGGCAGCGCTGCCTTTGTGCTCTGTGTTTAAACAATGTTATCAGCTTCTCAGAGGAGCTGGTTGCTCAGGCTCTCTGTAAATGACCACGGGGTCCGTGTGTTTCAGTGTAAGATCCCCTCAGGGCAACATCTGCGGGCCAATCACATTTCAGTTTGATTTTTAGAATGGCTGCTGTTTGCTCATCCACTGATCTTGTTTCTTAGTCTGGATCAGATCTAAAAACACCCTAAATTTTTATGCTTTAAATGGAAAGTTTAAGTTTAAGATAATGGAGAATTGTTTGTTCAGTGAAGTGGACCACTGATAATGAAGATAATGTGAATGGTGTTTAACCACCATGACGCTATGTTTGGGAGTTGGTGTCAGTGTGTTGCTGTGTGGGTTTTTATTGGTTGCTTAGAAGTAAAATAAGTTCCCAAGTCTCTGATATTTTGGGTCGAGTTGTACCCATCCGTTCATAAGTTCTTGCTTAAACTGGAACGTAAAGTCCACACTGGAGGCTTAGTGACTACTAATACTAGCCAGGTTGTAACTAATTCTGTACTTTATTCGGTTGCATTTCGAGTTGTTCTTAAAGGGTTAGTTCACCCAAAAATGAAAATTAGCTCATGAATTACTCGCCCTCAAGTCATCCTAGGTGTATATGACTTTCTTCTTTCAGACAAATCCAGTCTGAGTTATATTAAAAATTGACTTTGATTTTCCAAGCTGTTTAATGGCAGTCATCGGGTGTTGCAGTTCATCAGTCCAAAAGAAGTGAAATAAAGCGCATCCATCCATAATAAAAAGTGCCTCACACGGCTCCGGGGGTGGTGAACAAAGTCCTCCTGTAGCGAATCGATGTGTTTTTGTAAGAAAAATAACCTTATTTAAAACGTAATAATCAGTTTAATCTAGCTTGCGCTCACTGTTGTACACTGAAGCAGTTCCGGGTGGATGAGGTATGAGGTCGGCGTTGCACATGCGCCACTCAGAAGTGACAAATGCTGAAGTGCAGGGGAGAGATCAAAACAAAACAACGGTCACGAGTTAGACGTACGAAACGAGGATTTGTAAAGAAGAATGTCAGAAGATTTCGATATAAGCCAAGAGGAGATTGGTTTTCCTTTTCTAATGTAACACAACTTTGCTTCCTTTGCTCCTGTAAACAAAAGTTGCTTTCATGAGACTCACCGGCGCATGCGCAACGCTGAACTCATACGTCATCCTCCTGGATCTGCTTCCGTGTACAACTGTTGGCGCAAACTAGATTAAAGTGATTATTACGTTTTGAATATGGATATTTTTCTTACAAAAACGCATCGATTCGCTACAGGAGGCCTTTGTTCACTGCAACACCCGCTGACTGCCATTAAACAGCTTGGAAGATCAAAGTCAATTTTTTATATAACTCCGATTGGATTCATTTGAAAGAAGGATATCATATACGCCTAGGATGGCTTGAGGGTGAGTAAATAATGGGCTAATTTTCATTTTTGGGTGAACTATCCCTTTAAGGTAGAATGTAGCTAGTAGGTTGTAAACTCTGTGTAAAGTAATGCATAATCGCATAATATGATCTGTACCCTCAATAATCCAATAGCAGTCTTAAAAACATCACATTCTCATTTTCCACTAGATATTTTTGCCTTCATCTCATCAGAAGTTTACTCGCATATAAAAATACTTACAGTAAGTTATTAATGATTATGGGATGTTCACAGCATTAATACAACTTCTGCTCAAGTATTTTAATGATATAATTGTTTTCAATGTCCCCCAGTGTCTCCGTCCATCGCGATGTTTCACTGTAGACATCATCTGATGCCAATTTGGTAGATTTCGCCCAACCCTAATAGGGGCGCTGCTTAGATTGGGTTCATGTTGAAGAGTCACTAACAAAATAATTTATTAACAAGTGTAAACATTATCATATATGTGTAAAAGATTGAAGTTTGTCAAGTATAACTTGAGCTTATTGATGCCGTTTAATCAATCTGTTGTTTTATTCCAAACATTACTCCTGGTCGGAGGCTTGTGTAAATGCATTAGTTCTAACTTAGTGCTCCTTTGCGTCAAAACTAGGCTAAGTTGCGCACAGCTGGTGAAACCGGTCCCTGCTCCCTAGATATGACTGGAGTTACATAACATGATCCACTGTTACATTAGGAGTGCAGTCCTCCTCTTATTTATCTCAAAGGGTGGATAAACATCTCTGAAAAGGACAATCTGGAGTGAGATTTGAGTGTGCTGGTGTTTCCAGTCTTTTCAACATACCATGAGCACAGGAGAGATCTGATTGGCTGGAGATCACATGTGTGGTGTGTCCCAGCCGCAGCTTTTCAATGCATTGACGGCTCTTCTCAATACAAACAATAGTTTAGACATGGGATAGCTTTGTATGTGCTTCTCTAGAACTGTCTGTGATGGCCAGGCAGTGTTACCTGTAAAGGTGCGATGATTTCCAGCCGAATGAATCACTGAAATACAGGGTTTTAAGACATCAAATTTTCAAATCTTCAAATATAGCTTCATCTCAATGAGTTGGTACGTGCACGTTTTTCCTGATATTTGAGGTTGAGTTGGTATTTTGTTTGATTTGCCGTTTCAGAATTTTCCATAATTGTCACACCACTGATCTTTTTGCTTTCATGCTTTTCTTCTCCCCTTTTTTCCCTCTCGTTCTTCATTTGTGTGTCTCTGTGCTGCCTTTTCATCATTTCACCTGTACAGTTTACTTTGTCCTGTTCCTGGACGTCTGCCTACGTAATTCCCTCTGATTCTTTCTTTGTGTTTAGCTGTGAGCTACTTTGCCTCGTTCTGACGTCAACTTTACAAAGCTCCCTGTATTGCAGTAAAGTCGCTTATGTTCATAGTTCCACCCTGTTTGCTTAAATGCGTCTATTAGTGGTTTTGTAGTCATCTGGGTTTCATAAAAAAAAAAAAAATGTATCCAAGGTAGTTTGTGCCAGTATGTGTGCAAGGTAGTTTTACTCTCATTCCAAACTTGTATGATTTTCTTTTATTCTGTTGATCACATATTTTTGTAGATGTCCTGGCTGTTCTCTCTGTTACTGCAAAATCATACAGTGACCCAAAAAAAAAAAACTGATAAAAATTCATTTCTAAAAAGTCAGAATGACTTGTGCACATTAAATTACATATTTAAATTATAAGATAATTATAACATTTATTAAGTCATATGCGTTAGGGATGACATGAGTAGGTTGAGTAAATAATGCCTTATTTATTTATTTATTTATTTATTTATTCCCATGAAGAGTTTTT
>NW_015654553.1:359158-362083 GCF_001515625.1 Sinocyclocheilus rhinocerous
GGGGGGGGGGATCAACCTGCGTGTTTCATTTCAGAAATACTTACCCCTTTCCTCTTTAAAAGTTCTTCTGGTTTGTCTGCTTTAGTTTTTCCCTCATAGTTCAGGTTGTGTAAGGTTCTTTAGTACGGCTGGCATTCATGGGTTCTTGTGTGTTTGTGCAGACACTGCAAGAGAGAGTCTGTGAGTTTCAGGCACGTTTGCGCAGTGAAGACTCTGCCAAAAGACTCCTGCTACAGCGACTGCAGACACACGACCACCAGCTCAACCAAGACAACCACCAGAACGAGGAACATTCATCCATTAACCAAGAACCTCAAGAGCAGCCCAGACTGCAGGACAGCCAGCTCAACCAAGCTGTGTCACCTACAGGTGAGATTATTATTATTATTAAATGCATTTTATCTTAATTATAATAGTTTATTTTTCTATACATTTTATTAATTAATTATTTTTGTATATTTCATTAATAATTAATTCATTTGTAATAAATCTATTTATTACTTATCTTGTGTCCTAAATGTTAGAAAAAGCTGCTTGCTTGCCATAAAGCGTGTGTGTGTGTTTGTGTAGGGGTGAGGAGCTCTTGTGTTTTGACACAGAGGCCTGTGGATTTCCCCAGCGCTGTACAAGTGAGTAAAGTTCACTCACTGGAGCAACTGCAAAAAGACGAGGGAGAACAACTCGCTCTCATTACAGGGCTGCGCACACAGGTATGTTATACACACACACACACACACACACACAGAGAATAGGGCTCAGTTTTCCAGCCAGACTCACAAGAGCACCACCAGATCATTTACATTCCTCAGCCACATACTGTATTGTGACCTTTTATGCATTGATATTCATTGTTTCTGTCTGGTTAGATTAAAATAGATCGATACATCATGAGGGTGGATGCATGAAACTAATTTTTGTGAAGGGATTTAGCTGAATGCTGTTGGTTTGTGGTTTTGTAGGTCAGGGAGCTGGAGGAGAAACTAGTGGATCAGACGCAGGAGGTGGAGAGACTGCGCTCTGAGCTGGTGAGAGACTGAATTAATAGGGACGGGGAGAGTTATGTCACACTCTGTGCCATTGTATGAATCACCTGATCCTGGTGGGCTAAAGTCACCACACTTGTGTGAACCACATTTCTATTGTTTAATAAAGAGCTCATGCTCCTGCAGGTTTACGCTGACCTGATTTATTTTTATGATGGGAGGGGATGGAGTGTTAACCTGGTGATCTAGTTTTGTTGATAGCAGAGGAATGTATCTCTTCAGCCCTGGAAGATTTACAACTGTGGCACTGATCCAAATTTGAGATGGGTGTGGGTGTACTTAACTGTACTGGGAACTTTGTTCCCAGAAGAAAGCTAAATATAATAAAACCTCATCCTCTTTTGGAAAAATTATTAACATTTCATTTATTTAATTTATATATTTTCTTTAACAAAATCAGGACATTCAATGCATTACCTAAAAAGAATTGTTAAATTAAGTTCAAAAGTTAAAAAAAAAAAAAAAATTACTTTTATTTACCAAGGACGCATTAAATTGATCAATTGTGACAGTAAAGACATTTATAATGTTACAAAAGATTTAAAATAAGTACTGTTCTTTTGAACTTTTGATTCATCAAATAATCCTGAAAAAATGTATCACGTTTCCACAAATATATTAAGCAGCAAAAACTATTTTCAACATTAATATTAATAAGAAATGTTTCTTGAGCAGCAAATCAGCATATTAGAATGATTTCTGAAGGATCATGTGACTCTGAAGACTGGAGTAATGATGCTGAAAATAAATGACATTTTAAAATAGTCAAATAGAAAACAGTTACTTTAAATTGGAATATTATTTCACTATATTACTGTTTATACTGTATTTTTGATCAAATAAATGCAGCCTTGGTTAGAAGAAGATACTTGAAAATGAAAAATCTTACTGACCAGAGATGTATATGCAGTGCATATATGTATATGTACTGTGAGTGTAATTACTATAATGAACATTTGCTCATATTAACTGATCCAAATATATTCACATATTAATTAACAAAAAAAAAGGGATTTTAAATTATTTCAGTGTTTTTCCCCATTCCAATGGTTTATATTATTGGGTGTGGATAATGATTGGGTTTGAATTTGTCAATAGTAATTATAATTAACTGCATGTAAAACCCTTAGAAGTCCTCATTCAGCTAAATAAACGTATATGTGTGTTTCTAGGGGGCAACAGATCTGGAGAAACAGCTCGAGGTGCTGGAGAGTGAAAACCAGCGGCTCAAACAGGAGCTGAGGGCCAGTCAGACCCAGACCACCTGCTCTACCGGCCACTGCCACCACAGCCAGGTACTCACACAGCAAATAAATCACTTAAACCTCACTTACAATCCGATTGGTTGTTTCTATATTGATAGAATAATTATTTGATGCTTAAATTGTGTGCAATAAATCTTGTGGTGTTTTTTTCTGTTCTGTAATGCTCCATCTCTCTGTCTGCATCGGTCTCAGGATGTGCAGGCCCTGCGTGGAGAGCTGTGTCGTAAGGATGAGGAGTGCCGTGAGCAGGAGCGGCGACTGGCTGCTCTAGAGCAGCAGGTGCAGGAGAGGACGGGTGTGGTAGTTCAGCTGCAGCAGCAGCTGGAAGAGGCGTCACGTCTCAGGAGCCAGAGCGAGGAGCAGCTGACCTCACGGCTTCGTGATGGTGAGGAGGCTCTGTCTCGCCAGGCTGCTCTGCCGCTGCAGGTTAAGGTGAGCTGTGCTAATGAAGCATTAGCTGTGTCTCATTTCAAAGTCTGCGTCCTCCGGAGGTCAAATTAGTCAGTGTAACACAGTTTGCCTCCTTGCGGACGGCGATGGCTCCTCCTGTTGAGGGCAGCCGGCAGCTCCTTCCCCGTTCCCTGCTCCTCCCCAATCATGGCAGACGGCAGCAGGCT
>NW_015654553.1:362093-362624 GCF_001515625.1 Sinocyclocheilus rhinocerous
GCGGACGGCGATGGCTCCTCCTGTTGAGGGCAGCCGGCAGCTCCTCCCCCGTTCCCTGCTCCTCCCCAATCATGGCTGACGGCAGCAGGCTCCGGCCTCCTGGCGAACGGGGCCGACTCCTCCGCTCCCTCTCGGACGGCAGCCACCCCTCCTCGACCCAGGAGCGCGGCAGCGAGCTCTCCGTCCCACCTCGTCTTCCATCGTTCCAGCACCACCGCCTCAGCACCAATGTAACACAGTTTGTAGTCACGGGAAGGAGGAGGCGGGAACCGGCGAACATTTAAAGAAAACTTTAATAAAATAAACAAACACAAAATGAAAGTAAAGCGGCAGCCCCTCGTGGACGAGACCGGTGAGTGGTGCAGGTGTCGCTTATTATCAATTACTCCACCCGCCCCCACTCGCCACAGTCAGCTGCATATGTCATTGAGGATTTCTAATTTAAGAAAAGTAACCTACAACATAAAAATGACTGTTATTCCTGGTGAGCCCGAAATTATTAACATTTCTTTCTTGCTGTATATTGTAATG
>NW_015654553.1:362909-371978 GCF_001515625.1 Sinocyclocheilus rhinocerous
GGGGATTGTAAATGTGTGGATTCGTTTTGTCTTCCTTGCATTTTTTATATTAGTTCTATTCTAATTTTTTTATTTATTTAGGTTTCAAATAAGGTAAGCACTTAAAACAGCATGAGACCCCAAGAAAGCAAACAACAGTACAGCAGATTTAAATTAACCCAAGTAGACACAAAATAATTTAAAGCGTGTCAAAGAAACATTTTCCTAATAATTAAAGTAATATAAGGTAATCGAAAGATTCCAGTGGTGATAACCTTAAAAGCATTAAAGAAAATGAGTAAATAAACAATAAAAAAGGTATAATATGATCATATTGCCAAATAGTCCAATACAGATTTTCCCAAATAAATTTGTCAATTGTCATTATTGATAAATCACACTTTCTCTATACGAATAATGTTCACCAACTCAATGTTAGAATCATGTCCAGTTTCCATCTCTGTTGAACCAGCCTTTTTTTTTTATTGTAATATTTTACATTATTACTGTTTTACTGTATTTTTGATCATAGTGTGTGGATTCGTTTTGTCTTCCTTGCATTTTTTTTATTAGTTCTATTCTAATTTTTTTATTTATTTAGGTTTCAAATAAGGTAAACACTTAAAACAGCATGAGGCCCCAAGAAAGCAAACAACAGTACAGCGGATTTAAATTAACCCAAGTAGACACAAAATAATTTAAAGCGTGTCAAAGAAACATTTTCCTAATAATTAAAGTAATATAAGGTAATCGAAAGATTCCAGTGGTGATAACCTTAAAAGCATTAAAGAAAATGAGTAAATAAACAATAAAAAAGGTATAATATGATCATATTGCCAAATAGTCCAATACAGATTTTCCCAAATAAATTTGTCAATTGTCATTATTGATAAATCACACTTTCTCTATACGAATAATGTTCACCAACTCAATGTTAGAATCATGTCCAGTTTCCATCTCTGTTGAACCAGCCTTTTTTTTTTATTGTAATATTTTACATTATTACTGTTTTACTGTATTTTTGATCATAGAAATGCAGCCTTTTTGAACAAATCATGATTATCCCAAACTTTTGACTGGTACTGTAAATAAAGCGATACAGACATTTATTCTTATTAAGGGAAGATTCACTAATTGACCCCAGAATAGCAAACACAGTATCTGACTTATTTTCCCTTTTTTTCCCTTGTGTATTTAATCTTTTTATAGTCACCTCTATTACCACTCCAGTCTACACATATTCTCCCTACATTTTGGACTCACATTTACAATACCCAATATGTTGGTTCTTTGCTGGTGGCCAAAAACAAGATGCACTTTTCCTAACTAAAGTGATTTAATGTGTCTGTTTCTCACTCTTCCTGCAGTATGTGACCAAGACGGTTGAAGTGGAGTCGGCTCAGTGTAAGCAGGCTTTAATGGAGGCTCAGGCCCGTAACCAGGCGCTGCAGGAGCAGCTGAGTGTTCAGAGGCAGCTCCTCAGAGAGCTGGAACAGCAGCTCCACGAGTCCCAGAGAAGCAGCAGTCAACTCCGCCAGCAGGTACCACACTCACTTCCTGTGTGCGCTGTTTTGAGTGTCCTGAATTATTATGTGGCCAAATGCTGATCTCATGTCTTCTCAAAAGCCAGTTAATTTGATGTAAGTTTAATAGGGAATTCTTTTTAAAAAAAATTCCTCCAAATTCCTTGTTTTCAATTTTAAATTTTCTGGATTTCATTTTAATTGTTTAGTTAAACTAAATGAATAAAAAGGACAATTTAATTAAAATGTTAACAATAATATTGCTCTCTGAAATTAGATTTTTTTTCTGAAATTGAAAAACAATTTAATCTTGTATAATATAATTAAATGAAATTTGGGGGGAAAAATCCTTTTTTGGCAAAGGAAATGCTGCAAAACAGAGGTTTGCTTTAAGTTTTAAATGAAAACATGAATGAAAAAAAATAATATATATATATATATATAAATTGTGTGATATTCCTTAAAAAATAACAAACTGTATTTTTAATATTGTTATTACTTTGAGAAGTACATTCTACTGTACAGTAGTTATATATTTCTGTCATAATTTCAAGTTAAACTAAACTTTTATTTTGGCTGGTTGAAGTGAAGACCTTTTGAGTTTCTTTGTGTATCTGATGATCTGATGAAATGCTGGTGAAGTGACTCTCAGAGCAGCTCTGGAGATGAAGTTAATGTGTTCATGTCCTCATATAGTGAGACGGTAGATGCTGAAAACTCCACAAGCATTACGTGTGCCTGAGTATGTGTAGTAGACAAGACTGTGGCACTCATTCACACAGACACTCAGAACATGCAGACTTCATATTTGCATAGCAGTCTTTTTGCACTTTAATATTCACAGACACTAGTCCATATGGCTACTTGATTAATTGTACAGTCCTACTTTTGATTTATTCATCCAAATTTTGCCAAATTCTGTAACATTCCGCATTATACTGTAAATTCGATTTTCATGACTGGATTCCGTGATTCTGTCTTTTTTCTGCATTATGGAAATCATAAGGCTCTAGTTTCAGGCCTCTGTGATGTCGGTGTCGTGACAGAGCAGGTTAACAGCTCTCTCTCTTCACTTGCGTTGCAGCTGAGGACGGACCGCAGCCGTCTGTATGGTCTGCTCTCCAAGGCGGTGGGTGGGGGTAACACCGAGGTCACCCACAGGCTATCCAAGGTCGTCCAGATTACTCTGCAGGGGTCAAAGGTCAAAAATGTCATGGGTTAGATTCCAACTGTGATTATAGGAAGTGATTTACTGTGAGCAGACTTCTACCAGACTTTGTCCCATTTTAAGTTCTAAACAAAAATGTAGGTTCATGTTGGCTCATGCTCATTTTTGACCTATAAAGCCCTGAAATCTTGCGGAGTAACTAGCTCACATTCCTTTCAGGGTTATAATTTATTCTACTTGCAGTAGTAATCCCATAACTTACTGTGAAATAGTTGATGTCACCCCTGTTGTGTACTTCATATTAGGGGTGGGTGATATGACCAAAATCTTATATCACTATACGAGTCATTTTATTTCACGGTAACGAGATATATATATATATTTGCTTTAAATAAGGTTTTTATGATTTCAACATTTTTGATACCATAGAAATTTCATAATTCTTGTCACCAGTGCCACTATCACAAAAAACTAATACTAGCCTAAATTAAAAAAATAATCTCAAGCTGACTGAAGACAAGTAAACAGTCAGCAATTAAATAATAAAAAAAGCAATAGGACAAAAATATATAGTAAAACAAATAAATAAGAAATGCTACATTTGTATAAAGTAATCAAATGTATAAAAACACTGCATATTCCTCACTGTGTAAATTAAATATATATTTCTTCTTAATAAAGTCAAAAGTGATTCAGTCAAGAGCAGTGAGAGATTTTCTCTCTTTTGTTGTTTGATTAACATGAATGACAGACAGCAGGAATATTAGACTGCTGTCACTTTAAGAGCTGCCCGGATCCAATATATTGTTACACATGTTTACTTTCTCAGCTGTTTGCTTTCACTTAAGACCTAAATTACTGTGTTTATGAGGATATTTGCAAAGATGGTCATTTTGACACATACAAGTGTGTGTATTTAACCATTCAAAGCCTATAAAGCAGCAAAAATAACTCAATACTCCTGCGCTCTATGAGCACTGTCTTCATGTGTGCGCGCCTCTCAGACAGCACTCAGAAACAGTCTCTCAGACAGCGCGTGCATGTAGCAAAATGAGTTCTCTTTCACTGCTGATTGCGTTTCAGCGACTTAAAATCACTTGTTTTTAAACCGCAATGCTTAAAAACGTGTGCAAACGATAAGCTTTCGTGACCTTATCGTCATGTGAGCGTGTAGCCACAACATAGACAATAGTCCTAAATCTCCACTGGTTGACAAATTTCTACCGCTTAATTGTGTCTACCTGTATATCGCCCACCCCTACTTCATATGTTTTGATGGTGCGTGACCCCAGATGCCCTTCCCATGTGTGACCAACAGCCCTCCACCCACCCCACAGGTCTTCTTTCACTTACCTAACTGCATTAGATCAGTCTAACTAATGACTCTGGTTAGTAGTTCATGACGTCTTTAATACTGGGTTTGTGTTGTGTTGGTCAGAAGTAAAGCCATTTTATTTAAATAAGGTGGAACGCAGGATATCTGTGCGTCTCTGATCATGTGTGTGTGTGTGTGTGTGTGTGTTAGATCCTGGTGTATGAGGGTGAGATGGAGAGAGCTCAGGGTCAGCTGGAAGCAGAGATGCAGAGTCTGGAGGAGGAGAAGAACCGAGTGATCGAGGAAGCTTTCATCAGAGCCGAGAGTGAAATGAAGGCCGTCCACGAGAACCTAGCAGGTGAAACCATGTGTTTGAGTCCAGGTCGTGTTTCACCCTCAAATCAATAAATCAAAGAAATAATTAATTATATTGTTTTTGAACAAAACAAAATCCATTAGGATTTTCATGACAGTTAATAATGTTTCCTCTCATATTTTTATTACTTGTTACTTGATGCAAACAAAAAAAAAAGTAACACACTTTATTTTAATGTTCATGTTAAACATATTACACGTAGTAATTTAGCACACAGTAAATTATGCACAATTACAAGCAATTAACCATAAACCAAACCCTATAATTGTACATGTTGTTAATTATTATTACTTAGTACTTATTTGTGTAATTACATTGATACAAGGACATCTTAAAGTAAACAACCAGGAAATATATTTAAACTACAGTATTTGGCATTTCGTAGTTCTATTTGTTTACTGTCTTTTATATTGCTATTGATATAAAAAATTATGTAGTAATATAAAAAAATATGTAATTGTTATTATGCCATATTTTATTAGTCATTTAAATATAGTACAACAATTGTATTAGTGTAATATTTTTTTTTACTGAATAATCTAATAAAAAAAAATTTTATATGTGACCCTGGACCACAAAACTTAAGTCGCTTGGGTATATTTTTAGCAATAGTCAAAAATACATTGTATGGGTCAAAATTATCGATTTTTCTTTTATGCCAAAAATCATTAGTACATCAAGTAAAGATCATGTTCCATGAAGATATTTTGTAAATTTCCTACCGTAAATATATTAAAACTTAATTTTTGATTAGTAATATGCATTGTTAAGGACTTCATTTGGACAACTTTAAAGATGATTTTCTCAGTATTTAGATTTTTTTGCACCCACAGATTCCAGATTTTCAAATAGTTGTATCTCGGCCAAATATTGTCGTATCCTAACAAACCATACTTCAATGGAAAGTTTATTCATACAGCTTTCAGATGATGTATAAAGTTCAATTTCGAAAAATTGACCCTTATTGACTGGTTTTGTGGTCCAGGGTCACATTTATATTTTTTTTATATTTACTAATCTCGACAAAAACTATACTACGAACTATACAAAAATATTCATGTTTCTTAAAAATTCTTCATTTGATATTTTCATTTTTCATTTTATATAGTTTATTAATTTAGTTTTTTGATTTTGTCCAACAGGTGTGCGGATGAACCTCCTGACGCTGCAGCCGGCTCTGAGAACCCTCACCTGTGATTACAACTGTCTGAAGAGACAGGTCCAGGACTTCCCTTACATGCTGGAGAAAGCCATCACCGAGGCGAAGCAGGAGGTGAGAGCATGGCATACGAGCTCACAGACACATCAGCCTGACCGCAGCTCATCAGTCGTGTCCATCTGTGATTACAGATCTGTCAGGTGATTGGAGAGGTGAGCAGTGCAAACCAAGAACTGCTGCGCAAATACAAGCGGGAGATGAACCTGAGGAAGAAATGCCACAATGAACTGGTGCGTCTCAAAGGTGAGACCGCCAAGATTTCTGGGAATTGTGTGGTTTGGTTCATTAATGCGTTTTTATTCAGTGAAATTAGACATTCTAATTCTAAAGACTTAATTATCTTGTTTTTCAGGAAACATTCGTGTGTTGTGCCGAGTACGTCCCATATGTGCTGGAGAAACAGATGCTGCTGACACCAAAAACATAGTGACCTTTGACCCTGATGATGATGCTGTTCTCTACTTGTCCAATAAGGGCAAGCTCATGACCTTTGAACTTGACAAAGTCTTTCCTACTCAGGCCACTCAGGAGGAGGTTAGTGCCTGAACTAGTTTTCTCATACAGTTGTATTTCCTATATCAGTTATTATATCACAGTCCCCTCTCCTGTGATTGGACAGGTGTTCCAGGAAGTGCAGTCTCTGGTCACTTCCTGTATTGATGGCTTTAACGTATGCATCTTTGCCTATGGGCAGACCGGCTCTGGAAAGACCTATACTATGGAGGTACATCACGTGTTCCCAATTTTCACCCTCAAACTAAAAAATAAATATATTGTCCGTAAAGTAAACCAAGCTCATTAGGACCTTTAAAATTTTTATGTGACCTTTAAACTTTTTTTGCATTGACATTTTCGTAACAAAAAATAGGCAACGCTTGTTACACATTACAAGAACACCTTAAAGTGTAACAAAAAATATATTTAAACTAAATTATTTATATGGTGGGATTTGTTGTGCGTGTTAATTAATATTTAATATTATTTAGAGGTTTTTGTTGTACTGTCTTGTCATATAAAACCATATTTTATTATTCATTTTAACACCGTAACAGTACTTTTTATTTCCCATGATGTCTGTCCCCTTTCAAATTTGTGCAATGTCTAATAGTTGCATTTGATCCTGTATTTCTAAAGAATTCTCTTATGCTCACTTAAGACTGCATTTTTTTTAATCAAAAATACAGTAATATTGTGATTATTACAAAATAGAATTATTAAAATAATGATTTATTTTAATATATTTTAAAATGCAATTTATTCCTATGATGCAAAGCCATTATTTCAGTCTTCAGTGTCACATGATCCTTTAGAAATCATTCTAATATGCTGATTTTCTGCTCAAGAAATATTTTTTTATTATTTTCAGTGTTGACTTTTTTTTGTGTGTGGAAATCATGATACTTTCTTTTCAGCTTAATTTGAAATAGATATGATAGTTTTAGAAATATTTTTTAACGCTAGTGTGTATAAAGAATTCTCTTATGCTCACTTAAGACTGCATTTTTTAAAATCAAAAATACAGTAATATTGTGATTATTACAAAATAGAATTATTAAAATAATGGTTTATTTTAATATATTTTAAAATGCAATTTATTCCTATGATGCAAAGCCATTATTTCAGTCTTCAGTGTCACATGATCCTTTAGAAATCATTCTAATATGCTGATTTTCTGCTCAAGAAATATTTTTTTATTATTTTCAGTGTTGACTTTTTTTTGTGTGTGGAAATCATGATACTTTCTTTTCAGCTTAATTTGAAATAGATATGATAGTTTTAGAAATATTTTTTAACGCTAGTGTGTAGTTTTTTTTATGATAATTGGTGTAGTTCAATAACCCTGTTAAATGTTATCTTTTAAAAAAATCTCAAAATGAATATCAATTATTCATACTGTTAAACATCATTATGTTGTGTTACCTACATTTAAACCAATTTTAATTAATTTTTTTTTAAAACAGCATAATCTTAAACTAAGCCATTTATCAACTATCAGCTGTAGCATGTTGATTATGTAATTAATTTTCGTGTCAGCCTCTCATGTCTCTGTGTTTCATGTAGGGTGTCCCTGAAGACCCTGGCATTAACCAGCGTGCTCTGCGGCTGCTCTTCTCTGAAGTGTCGGAGAAAAAGCCCGACTGGGACTATAAGATCATCGTCAGCATGGTGGAAATCTACAATGAGACACTTCGGTGAGAAAAACAGACACAAGTAGAGATGATGATGATGATCAAATGCTCTACAGGAGGGCTTTCAGTGTGACACGCACATCACTGCAGCATATTCAGCACTCTTTTCTATAATTGTCCCAATGTCACAGTGAAGTGTGTGTGACCTGCCACAGATTCTGCCGGTCAGCAGTTCTGTAAAAACGGATTAGATTTAAAATCTCTCAGGCCATCTGTAAGACATAAACAGATCACACGTCACGCATTTCCCCCTGCACTGTCTGTTTGCTCACCCTGCTTCTCACTTTTCCCATCATGCCTCCTGCTGTGTTGTGTAAGTTGAACAGATGTGTATGTTCTGATTCAGATTGTCTGCGTAATATTAATCTGTGCCCCACTTTAAATTTTGCACATTCCTTAACGTCAACAGATAAAATTAATTAATTTTGTATTTATCTGCTTCCAACAGGAACCTGTTGGGTGACAATCCCAATGAGAAGCTGGATATAAAGATGTGTCCAGACGGCAGTGGACAGTTGTATGTGCCAGGACTCACAGAGTTCACCGTGGAGAGCGTGGAGGACATTAACAAGGTGAAGCTCACAGCATCCAACCAGAGTTATGCTACCTGTCATCACTACACGCTTCAGTGCCAGCTTCACGAACTCCACAAATGTATGAATATCACCACTGTAGATAACAAAATATTATTTCCTGGGAAAAGCAACAAAAAGTTTTCTTAGGCCGATTTGTCTTGGCTTGTTTTGTCTGACCGGACAAAGTGAAGCATGTCTGTAGCTACTCTGCTCTGAAAAATGTGAAAAGTATAATTTTACTACTTAAGAGTACACTTAATACAATTATGAAATATTTGTTTACTCTTTATTTTAAGCCTATAAAGCCTTTTTTATCATATTTGATAAGCAAATTTCTAAGGCATCTAAATTATCAAAACTTTGCTGAAAAACCATTATACACAACATCATCTGATTGATAGTTCTTTTTTTTAGCAATTAAAAGGCCTTTGAGTATAATTATTTTAAAAAAGCCCCCTTCAGCTTGTGGTTCGTGTGTCTTTTTACTGTGACAATGATTTTTATTAAGTAAAAAAGAATAATTTCTCATTTCTAAATCTTCAATTTATATTGTTAGTAATATTTCAAGATGAACACTTACTGGACTGAAGCAGCTTAGGTTACTTAATTATCCATACATAATTTTTTAGAGAAATCATATTAAAATGTGAGTATCAGACATGATACATCAGCCTTTTGAGAAGCTTTTCCTTTTAAACATTTTAAATATATATATATATATATAT
>NW_015654554.1:0-199 GCF_001515625.1 Sinocyclocheilus rhinocerous
CCAAAGATCATGCATGATTCTACGCAGACGCTACAACGCTAAAAGCTAAAAGTGATGAATTGAAGCTAAAAACATGACTAAAAAGCATAGACTAAAAGCCTAATTTGATGGTGTCCTGAGTATTTAAACCGGGTTGTTGGCCCCATCCCAAATGGTGTTTTGACCAATTAGACACTGTCTTAGCTCGGGGTGTTACTAT
>NW_015654554.1:613-4860 GCF_001515625.1 Sinocyclocheilus rhinocerous
GGTGCATCTACATCTGTAAAAGACCGTTTCTGTGCCATTCTGTGAACATAAGGACATGTTCTGTGAAGACCAGAGGTTAAGAGGTCTCATAAGAAATCTCAGTCTGTTCTTTGTCTTCTAGGTGGGGGGAAAGTCAATCCAAAGAGCTCGTGATCGTGATTATTATCACTGGTTTACATGTGATGGTCATGCTGTGCATCTCTTTGACCATTAATCTTGCTTACTTGCCCCAAAATCTCCTTCCCGAGTTGTTATGCTCAGTGTGTTCTTTTGTGTTAATGTTGAAAGCTGTTCTGTAAAAGGGTTGGTTGGTTAGGCTTGCTTCAGACTGGCTGGCGCTAGGATCTGATTTATGAACATCCTGTTGTCTTCTGCCTTTCTGTGGAATTCGGCTCCTCGTGTTTCAACCATGTTCTTGATCGAATCTTAAATTGTCTGATTGGGTCTGATACCCTACAATACAAATACAATGCCATATAGCATAAAATATTTACTACGGCAAACCAGCTATTCTCCCGTAGAAGAAGATGACAGTACAACATCACAAAGTAGCAGTTAAAGTCACGCATTTGAACAGTGATTCTCAATTCCAGTCCTGGGGACCTACTGCTCTGCCCATTTTGCATGTCTCTCTTATCTGACACACTCAGTTCAGTTCATGGATCTCTCCTAACAAGCTGATGATCTGAATCTGGTGTTTTAAATAAGGGAGACATGCAAAATGTGCAGAGCAGGGGGTCCCCAGGACTGGAACTGAGAATCAGTGCATTAGAAAACCAGAACACCATTGCTGTTCCATTAGCAGCTGTTGATTAAGGTCCTTGAGGTGGAAATGTGGCCACGATGCCAAGCAGACCACCGTCAATTATTTCTTACATAAAACATAAATAAAAAAATCCTCCTTTGAGCATAATTCCTCTAGTGCTTTCCTAACTTTCCACTTCAAATAGGAATTGCTATTATCATGGAGTAGAATTTCAATCCACTCCTTTTTTATTATATAACAACTAGGGAAACATTTTTTTTTTCTTAAAGGGGACATCGGATGCCCATTTTCCACAAGTTGGTATGATTCTTTTAAGGTCTTCATGAGATGTCTGTCGCTGGATGACAGTTTTCAGACTTTTCAGACAGTCCATTACAAACTGGCTGTGTGCAGGGCACTATGATTTCTGCGATGCTGAAAAAGCGAGTGGAATCCAGTCATAAAAGTGGAATTTAGTAAGAACGTTATAACATTCCAGTTATAACGTGGAATGTCAAATTTTGGATGAATATATCAAAAGTAGGCAAGTACACAAATCAAAACGTGATATGAACTAGTGTCTGTGAATATTATTCTGTAAAAATACTATTTAAAACTGAATCCTGCATATTAAAGTATGTATGTTTTTGTGTGAATGGATGGCACAGACATGCAGTTTTGTTAACTATACACATACTGAAGCGCACATGACGCTTGCGGCATTTTCAGTCTCTGCCGCCTCAGCATAGGAGTACATGAACACAAACATGAACTTGTTTAATTACACATTGAGCGTATTATGCTTTATTAGTAAGGAGTGTACAGAATGTGGTCTTTTAATATCACTGTCCCGGTACATTAAGCATTCTTTATATGAGAGGAAGATGCTTAACGTGTAAATAAACGCTTTGCGTTAACATTTTGGGCTTATGTGCATATCTGCACGTTGTATATGCTTTACAATTTTGTTTTTATCACTGTCTTGGTACATTAAGCCACATGAAGCATTATTTGTGTTGAGCGTTTTAAAGTCCCTTTTCAAGTTCTGCTAATTCACAAGCCGAGTAAGAGTAATACTCGCGAAGGTGATGTTAATTATTAAACGAAACAAAATCAAAACTTTCAAAAACACGCAGCAATATGATTCCTTTATTGAGTGACAGGCAGTGGGTTTAATCGGTGACATTATTAATAGATTTACTATCCGGTGTCTTCTTGTCATCTCCGCGACCTGCTTCCCTTGGGGTTTTTAGACATAGAAAAGGCGAAAAAACACTGCATTGTCCAGTTTTCTCTCAGAACGATGATCGGAGTTACTTTTGCAATTCTCGATGCAGCATGAATGACAAACAATGGTGACATTTGGAAAATCAAAATACTGCCCTGAACTCAATAGCAGAGAGGCAGCGAAATCCTCTCAGTATGGCGGATAAACAAAGCAGTTTCCCAGAGCTCAACGCGGCGTGACATCAGCTTCACATTCTCTATACAAACAGAAACTTAATTGACTTCGCAGCAATCCGTCAAAATAAAAGTTTGGTTTAATTTGAAGAAACTGTGACAGAAATATGTAACTTAATATAAAGACAGTACTACTGCTACTAATATTTTTTTTTATTAAAACATTATTATTTTTAAGGAATATTTACCAGAATTTATTTACCAGAAAAAAAATTAAATACACAACACATTATTTATAAAAAATAAAAAAAAAATAAAAAACAATATTTTTTATTTTTATAAAATCAATTAATTAGAGATGCTTTTTATTTTAATGAGACCATTAAAATGGAATCCAGAAAGTTAATGTTAAACACAGCATTTGGTAAAAATAAAACCAAATTTAAACTTTTCATAAATTGAGGTTAAATTGTTTAAGTTCCATGACGTCGATTAATTAGACATGTTAATTAGACATTCTTTTAAATTTTGTGCATTTATATGTATGTATATATATATATATATATATATAAATCGCATCCGAAATAAACGCTTTTGTTTACATATGCATGTGTACTGTGTTTATTTATTATGTATATATAAATACACACACACACACAGTATATATTTTGAAAATATTTACATGTATATACATTTATATATTTACATTATTATATTTTATATTGTATATACATATATTTAATATATAAACATACCATATTTTTATTAAATATATACATACATGTGTTTATATATTTATATATATATATATATATATATACAGTTGGTACGGAAAGTATTCAGACCCCCTTAAATTTTTCACTCTTTGTTATATTGCAGCCATTTGCTAAAATCATTTAACACTACATTTTTGAATGAGTATCTGTACTCTTTACTCCACTACATTTGAAATGAGTGTTGCAGTTACACATTACATTTTGCATGGACCTAGCTTTTTCTGCAGCAGTTTATTTCTGCTACAAAAGACGTGATACTGCCTACTACAGGGCACCAAAAGTACTGCATCTTGTGCGTTTTGCCCTTACTCACCCAGACTTTTCAACAAGGCTACTTTATGTGAATGCGAGTTCCTTAGCACAGGTGTTTTACATATGAGATGAGGACATGACTGCAGTCAGCAATGAGGCCCAAACCAGCACAGCCGGTGCAAGAAGGCTTCAGCTTTTTAATTTTACTTAATATTATTTTATTTATCCATTATACTGGAGACCTTTTTGAAAGATATTGTTTTTTTTTTTGTTTTTGTTTTTTGTTACTAATCAAATTGTACAAATTCATACAAAAGCCCCAACTCATAAAATATGTTCACTCATGTGATAGGGCTAAATTTCTTAAAATCCAAAGCATGTAGAGTAAATAAATAAATATTTAAGAGCACTATTTCTAGATCACCAATCAAAAGTAAATTTGTGATCTCCTCACAAATCAACTCTTTCTTGTTTGTGTTTCATGTTCTCTGTGCCGTGCCATGGACATTTCTGTCACTTCCTGTCTCCCGTGGTGTTTGTAGTCAGTTTGTAGTCCGTTTGTTCATTGGTTCCCCTTGATTAGTCTCCTCAGGGGTATCTTATCTTGTTAAGCTTGTTAGCCCCCTGTATGTATATATAGCCCTAGTTTTTCTTTAGTTCCTTGTGAGCTGTTGAATGTAATGGTTGTCTGTTTGCCAGTCATTCTGTTCTTTGTTCCCTTTGGTTTTTACCTTATTGTTTGTTCTAGTTTTTCCAAGAAATACCAGCACATAGATCATTGCCTCTGCCTGTTTTCCGCAGCTTCTCCACAACGTTACAGTTTGACTAGTGCCCTATATTTAGTATTAGTAAAATACTTAAGTATTGTTAAAATCAGATACTCTAAGACTTTTAAGACTTTTGTTTTGGAATTGGTGACTTGTAACGTGTAGTGGAGTAATTTTCACTGTAAGGTATCTGTACTTTTACTCAAGTATGGTTTTTAGGTACTCTTTACACCTCTGCCTTTAAGTAAAAGTATTATCTTGCATACTCTAATATACTTAAGGTATTGAGAGTAAAAGTAAAGGTAT
>NW_015654554.1:5638-6308 GCF_001515625.1 Sinocyclocheilus rhinocerous
TCTTTCTTGTTTGTGTTTCATGCTTTCTGTGCCTTGCCCTGGACTTTTATGTCACTTCCTGTCTCCCGTGGTGTTTGTAGTCAGTTTGTAGTCTGTTTGTTCATTGGTTCCCCTTGATTAGTCTCCCCAGGTGTATCTTATCTTGTTAAGCTTGTTAGCCCCCTGTATGTATATATAGCCCTAGTTTTTCTTTAGTTCCTTGTGAGCTGTTGAATGTAATGGTTGTCTGTTTGCCAGTCATTCTGTTCTCTTTGGTTTTTGGTTTGTTCTAGTTTTTCCATTAACTACCTGCACATAGATCCTTGCCTCTGCCTGTTTTCCCAAGTTTCTCCACAACATTACAGTTTTTGACTAGTATGTCTCTTTGACTAGTGCATCTTTGAGCCTATATTTAGTATTAGTAAAATACTTAAGTATTGCTAAAATCAGATACTCTAAGACTTTTACTCAAGTTGTTTTGGAATTGGTGACTTGTAATGTGTAGTTGAGTAATTTTCACTGTAAGGTATCTGTACTTTTACTAAAGTATGGTTTTTAGTTACTCTTTACACCTCTATATATACATAATAAATATACACAGTACACACACGTTTAGTATGTAAACAAAAACTTTAATTTTTATTTTGGATGTGATTAATCATGATTAATCGTTTGACACCACTAATATATA
>NW_015654555.1:0-140 GCF_001515625.1 Sinocyclocheilus rhinocerous
TGGTTTGATGCAATCCTGTCTCTGAGCTCTACAGGCAGTTTATTTATTTTATTTTGTTTTACCTCAGGGCTTGGTTTTTGCTCTGATATGCATTTTCAGCTGTTAGACCTTTTATTAAGACGTGTGCCTTTCCAAATCAT
>NW_015654555.1:354-530 GCF_001515625.1 Sinocyclocheilus rhinocerous
CTGTTCTTTGGTCATTATGGTGTATGGAGTGTAGATTGATGTGGAAAAAAAGTAATTTAAAGCAGTTTAACAAGGTTGCAACACAACAAAACGTGAAAAAAATGAAGGGGTTTGAATACTTACTATATATACTATATATGTGTGTGTGTGTGTATATATATATATATATATATATA
>NW_015654556.1:0-182 GCF_001515625.1 Sinocyclocheilus rhinocerous
AGGTGTCACTTGTGGGTGATGCTGCAATAGACTCATAAACCTAGGTTAGACTGTTAGCTAACCCTTACGAAAAAGAAGTTTATTCAAGTGTGCTATTAGTATACTTCTTTTAAACTAAAAATAGGAAAGTATACTTTTAGTCTACTTTTTATGTACTTCTCAGAAATGGGCTTTATGTACTT
>NW_015654556.1:399-522 GCF_001515625.1 Sinocyclocheilus rhinocerous
AGAAACTGAAACAACAGATGCTTCCACATGTATTCTAACACGATCATCAGACATAACAGACATATAAAACTGTGTAAAATTATGGAATAAAATGTCGACCAATGAAGAGGTAATAATAACTGT
>NW_015654557.1:0-3881 GCF_001515625.1 Sinocyclocheilus rhinocerous
ATCTTTGGTTTTGTTTTGTTGTTTTTATTTTTGTCAAAATGAAACTAAAAATGAATGCATTTAATCCAAACTTTGCTTGTTTCTCAGTTTTTCATGCTTCTGTATGAGCTGAATACACCAGGACTGAAATGTACAAAGTGTAATGTACAATTTTTGCATCATTAAAATCAATAAAAAAGGGTAAAAGATTAGAGATTTTTTTTTTTATTATCTTTTTCTAGGACAAAGGTTTCATAATTTTGTTGTATGTTTTGTCATTTTTAGTAAATCTTATTTTTGTTTTATTTCAGTTGTAGTTGTTTTAGTACATTAAGCTAAACTTAATTAATGCCTTGGCAACTAGCTGAAATAAATTGTTTTTATTTAATTATTAATATTTCATTTCAAGCAAAGACATGTTTTTTTATTGGTTTAAATTTTAGTTTTAGTTAACTATAATAACCCTGGTGATTATAAAAGGAAATGTTTTCTTATTACTGAGATACAATTTTAATTAAATTAATTTATTCTAATTAAAATGCATTACAATAAATTATTATATGATTTATACTTTTTTTATTCAAATATTTTTTGATTGATTTACTTTTTTTTTTTTGCATTACATTAATGATAACACAGCAATGCATGAAGATTTTGAAAAAAATGTCTAATATGACCTAATTTGATGATACCGAGTTCAAAAATATCAATAAACAATAACTTTTCATCAGATAAATTTTTTCCCCCACAAAATAAGAATGAGATTTTTCAAATTATACACATATATAAAGAAGTATTTAAAATGTCATGATTAGAACGTTATTTAAAGGTTACAGAAACATTTTCTTACAAAGTTCTACTAACTTTTTTTTCACCCCAAATATATTTGAACGTTTATTTTTTATTTTTTTATATTCTAAGAACGTTAAAATGTCCAGTTTTTTTTTTTTACATCATTCTTACTTTTTCACCCAAAGTATAACCTCATTTGAATGTTTAATTTTAACATTCTAAGAACTTTGAAATGTCCAGTTTTCTTCTTGTGATTAAAACATTATTAATGTTTTTAGGACGTTCATGAAGTACAAATGACATCATGAGGACGTTCTGTGGAACTCATTAAAGTTCCAAAACGTTCCATAAACATGACTTTAAGAACGTTTTGTCCTAACATTTATGTGACTTTTAAGAAACGTTAGAGTAAGCGCTTTGCCGTAATGATTCTTTAATTGAGCCGCTTTCGCTTTAGTGCCGTACCTGATGGATGCGTGATAAAGCTCGTGATTAAGCTCCTCATCAGTCTCTCTCGCTGGAGAGCAGATCATTTTAGACGCATTGTATCCTGCGCTGTTGATTTGAATAGAGCTGATGGGAACACTTCGCATTCAGACGCTTGTTGGGCCATAATTGTGCTAAATAAACCATTAATTCAATCAAACTCTATTATGCACTTGTTCTATTTCACGTACTGAGCTGAGTACAGTAGGAGGAAGAGTCTGGAAAAATGTACAGGTTGTAACCATAAAATCAACAGAAAAATATCATAAATTAGAGAAAATAAAGCCTTTTTATAGGACATTTATTATTATTTTTTTAATGCACAGTGATTACAAAATGTATTATTATTACTGTGATACAATCATCCTGCCCAGACACTTCTTTTAAATGATACGTTTTTAATTAAATAAATTCAAATGTGGTACTTACAAGTGTACTTTCACAATTTCTGTCTTTCTTAATTTTTTATGCATTAATTTTCAGTTTAATGTTATATAATTGGTATCTTTTCAATTTATTTTTTGCATTACTTTAATGATAATTAGGAAAAATATGCTTAATTGTCAAAAAGTCACAATGTACAAAAAATCTGATTTTATGATGATTCTCAGTTTGATAATATAATTAATATTATTTAAATGTATTTAATTTGGTAATTGGGGAGAATTTGCTTAATTGTAGAAAAAAGTCACAATGTGCCAAAAAATTCAGATTTTAAAATGTCATCTTTTTCAGCTTGATAACATTATTATTTAAATGTATTTATTTTTGCATTATGTTAATAATAATTGTGGGAAATGTGCTGAATTGCGAAAAAGTCACAATGCATACATATGCATAAATCAATTTTAAAAATATTTTAAAATGTCTTCAGTTTTTGTTTGATTATATACTGTATAATTACTAATATTTCAATATATTTATTTGTTGTTGTTTTTTTTCATTACATTATCGATAATTGGGAATAAATGTGCTTAACTGTCAAAAAAAGTGCAAAATTATTATTATTATTTTAATCAGAATTTTAAAGGTCTTCATTTTCAGTTTGATCATACATAATATTATTACAATTGATATACCAATTGTTGCATTACATTATTGATAATTGGGGAAAATTGTGCTTAATTGTCAAAAGTCACAATGTGCAATGTCTTTATTTTCAGTTTGGTAATATATAATATACTTAATATGATTTCTTGTTTTTTATTTTGGCTGTATATTTCTTGACATGTTTAGTGAGATTGATCTACAGAGTGATGCATTGCATCAGGTTTCCATCTAAAACAGCTGCTCGCATACACAGACAGTATCGTATCTTTAACAGTGTCTCACTGTCCAGTGTCCAGACTCTGTCTTGTTTATTATTCCTGAGCAGCTCCACGAGCCTGAGATCTGTTCTAGTGTTCTGTGTCTCGGTACATCTAGATAATGCATGACTTACTGCTGCTTCTGCTGCTGCTTCTGCGACCCTCGCTGACCTGCTAAAATAATGCTAAATATACAGTAAGAAGCTCTGAAAACATACTGAGTTTTGATGAGTCAGCGTATTTCTGAAAAGATGCATGCATGCATTCTATTTTGCATGTTTATTTTTATTTATTATGTTTTATTTGATTTTGTTTACTCCATTTATACCAGCATGTATTCATGCATTTTATGCATGTATTTCTCTTTTGTTGCGTGTCTCTTTTTTCTGCACACATGTGAATGCATTCTATTTTGCACGTCTAGTTTTTATTTTACTTTATTTACTCCATTTATTTCTGCACACGTGTGCATGCATTCTATTTTGCTTGTCTATTTATTATTTTTATTTATTTTATTTACTCCATTTATTTTTGCACACATATGCATGCACTCTATTTTTTATTTTATTTTATATACTCCATTTATTTCTGCACACATATGCATGCATTCTATTTTTTATTTTATTTTATTTACCCCATTTATTTCTGCACACATATGCATGCATGCATTCTATTTTTTATTTTAATTTAATTTAATTTAATTTTATTTACTCCATTTATTTCTGCACACATATGCATGCATGCATTCTATTTTTTATTTTAATTTAATTTAATTTTATTTTATTTACTCCATTTATTTCTGCACACATATGCATGCATGCATTCTATTTTTTATTTTAATTTAATTTAATTTTATTTTATTTACTCCATTTATTTCTGCACACATATGCATGCATGCATTCTATTTTTTATTTTAATTTAATTTAATTTTATTTTATTTACTCCATTTATTTCTGCACACATATGCATGCATGCATTCTATTTTTTATTTTAATTTAATTTAATTTTATTTTATTTACTCCATTTATTTCTGCACACATATGCATGCATTCTATTTTTATTTTTATTTTATTACTCTATTTATTTCTGCACACATATGCAAGCATTCTATTTTTATTTTTATTTTATTTTATTTACTCCATTTATTTCTGCACACATATACATGCATTCTATTTTTTTATTTTATTTTATTTACCCCATTTATTTCTGCACACATATGCATGCATGCATTCTATTTTTTATTTTTATTTTATTTACTCCATTTATTTCTGCACACATATGCATGCATTCTATTTTTTATTTTATTTTTATTTCATT